>NC_035440.2:79751846-80029346 GCF_002127325.2 Helianthus annuus | reverse complement strand
CAACCATATTATTGTGGCTGAGCGAGCGAGATTGGATGCTGCTGCAATAGAGAGAGAGAGATGAGTGTTCTTCGAAGAATATCATCACGAACACGAAGGGTTCTTCAATCCGCCAATCGATCATTCAACACGCTTCCAGAGCCTTCTCCTCCCCTCTCTCACGGCATTCATGTTCTATATTGCCCTGTAACTATACCTCAATCGCTCATTTTCATCTTCTTCTCATTCAAAATTGTACAATATACCTCAATTTGAATCATGTGTATGAGAATTTGATGTTATTGATAATCCAGTAAGTAGGTTATGAATGAGATTAGAGTAAGTCATATTGCTGCCTGCCTGTGGTTTTGAGATTAATGAATATTTTTCTGACTATCTGTAGGTTAGTATAACTTAATTAGGCATTTCATCTTTCAGTTTAGAGAATTGATGTAAATCATTGAAATTTGTAGATTCTAGATCCAGTTATAAGATTAAAGTAAATCATATTGCTGTTGTTTTCAGATTAAGGAATAATTTTCTGATTTTCTCCAAGTATAACTTAATTATGCATTCCATCACTCAATTTGAATCATGTGTTCGATCCTTGAGCCAAACGGGTTTTCCTGGTAATTTACCGTCGTGCCTACGGGCGGGGGTTACCAAGTTTTCCCCGGAATTGGTGGTGGACGACTCGGGTTACTCTCGGAGTACTCCGTTTTTCCAGTGGGTGCCCCGAGAGTGCTCGGGATTGATTTGTTGGCCGTTCAAAAAAAAATTTGAATCATGTGTTGAAGAATTTGATGTTATCATCAATGAATCATTGAAAATCTTAGAATCCAGATCCAGTTATGAGATTAGAGTATATCATTCTGCTATTGTTTTTGATAACTTAATTATGCATTCCATCACTCAGTTTGAATCATGTGTTGAAGAATTTGATGTTACTATCAATAAATCATTGAAAATTGAAGAATCCAGATCAGTTATGAGACTGAAATTGTAAACCATGTTGCTGTTGCTTTGAGATTAATGAATATGTTCCTGATTATCTGTAGAAATAAACTTAATTAACTGTAATTTTACTGATAGGATAGTGTTGGAATTGTGGCCACAATATCTGAGTGTATTGCATCAAAAGGTGGGAACATATTGGAAGCTGATGTATTTGTGCCCCAAAACAAGAATGTTTTCTACTCTAGAAGGTCCTCCCTCTATCTCAATACACATATATACATATGTGTGTGTGCATATCATGTAATATTATTCTGTTGTTGAGCTAGTTGCAAATAGTTATTGGGAATATTTCACCTAATAGTAACCAAGTTTCTCCTGTGTTCCATTGAAGTTGCTCACACTTTGTCTAACAACAAAAACCACTCAATTGTTTCAGTCTTCTGAAATTTATTTATATATGTTATTTCTTTTAAATTAAGTGTCCTACATGGAAGATATATATTAAAACCTCGTTACCATTTAGAGATTATTTTTTTAAATAAAGAATAATAACCAAGTTCATAATCGTCCCATTTAAGTCGACTTGAAAAGTAAGCACTAAATAGTAAGCAAGGTTCATACATCTTCAGTTTAGGTCACTTGATTTTTTTTATTAATTAACACTTACAAAAAAAACCTCACAAGATTGGAACAATTTTGAAACTTGGGTGGTTTTTGTTGTTAGAATAAAGTTGAACACTGAAGAAACTTGGTTATTGTTTCATGAGTTTATCCCGTATATTTTTTTTTTTTTTTTTTTTTTTTGTAAATGTAGAGTACGATTCAGACTTTTCCTTCCTGTTGAGTGAAGACGATCGATGTTTGCACTCCAAAACTTAAAGATGACCTTTTGTTTTGACTTACAGTGAATTCGTCTTTGATCCTATCAAATGGCCAAGGACACAAATGAATGAGGACATTCTCAAGTTATCAAAGAAATATAATGCTATAAGATCTGTTGTTCGGGTGCCATCTATAGATCCCAAGTATAAAATTGCGGTTCTTGCTTCTAAGCAGGTTTTGGACAAGTTTTTTTTTTTTTTTTTTGTTAACAATTTGCATCACATAAACCTTTAGGTGTTCACTTCTTTGCTGTAGGACCATTGTCTTGTTGATTTGTTGCTTGCATGGCAAGATGGAAAACTTCCAATCGATATAAGTTCAGTCATTAGGTGAAATGTGAATATGACCATTGTTGACTATTCTTATTCCGTTCTTGACCCAAGTGTATTTGAACAGTAATCATGATAGGCTTCCCAATTCCCATGTGATGCGGCTTCTTGAAAGGCATGAGATCCCATATCACTATCTGTCCACATGTAAAGAAGATAAAAGAGAAGATGAGATTCTGCAGTTGGTTCAAGATACCGATTTTCTAGTCCTTGCTAGATATATGCAGGTAACTTTCATAACTTAGTTCCGTATCGGACTGGTCGGTTCGGCTAAAACGGGTTTGGGTCAAAAAGAATAACACTCTTTTGTATGGCTCATATTGGGTTGACCTGAAACCTTTTTGGGAAATACTTATGAATATTCTTTTTGTAAATGATTAGCATGTCAAATATTATAACAAAAAGTTGACTATTTCAGTGATAATCTGATTTTTTGATAAATTATTAATTTAAGGCGTTTTTTTGTATTAAAAATACTGATTGGCGCTTTATTTAACTAACTCCTTTTGTTCTACCTATTTAATAAAAATAACCCAAATCGACCCATCCGTAACTAGATGGATCAAAAGTGCCAACTTTGGCAATTACATGTAGGTATTTTCTACATGGATGCTTTTCTTTTTCAAGTTGGTGCCTAGATGAACACCATAAAAAATGTGTGTATTTTGTTCCATTGAATATGTTTATTAAGTAATGAGCAAATATGCAGGTTTTATCTAAAAGTTTTTTGAATAGATACGCGAAAGATATAATCAACATTCATCATGGCTTATTGCCATCATTCAAGGGTGGGAATCCTTGTAGGCAGGTTAGGTCTTTCATCCTTCTTTTTCTTAAGTGTGTTCGAATCAAGAAAATATCAAGTATATAGTCAGTCATCTGGTTTTTACTGTATGGCACAGGCTTTTTATGCTGGTGTGAAATTGATTGGTGCTACAAGCCACTTTGTGACAGAAGAACTTGATTGTGGGCCAATTATTGAACAGATGGTAAATATGCTGTCTTATTAATCGTCTACTAATGAATCCTGGGAGTTAATATTCTCGATGAAACCTTAAGTATGTGGAAGACTAAACTGGAAAAAAAAAGACAAATTAATAAGCTAATTAGCATTCTAGTTACAACAAAAACATAGTTTTCTATTGTTTTTACCAATTAATACAATAATTATAGTGGCTACATTTAATCTTATGATTGTAGTTGAACTGAACACCAAAAAAGAAGGCAAAAATTATACTGAACTTTATGTTTGGGGTTTCAGGTAGAGAGAGTTTCACACAAGGATAATCTACTGAGTTTTGTACAGAAATCAGAGAATCTTGAGAAACAATGCCTTCTTAAAGCACTAAAATCCTACTGTGAGTTGCGTGTTCTACCATATGAAGACAACAGGACGGTTGTTTTTTAAAGTATTAATAATAATTCTGATTCTTTGTTATATGATGATGTTACATTTCAAACATTACTGTATTTCAATTTCTATATACAAAGCATTTAGAGGTTCACTCTACGGTGTCGGTAGGTATTCACATCAAACTTAAGTCAAATAGCTTTGGTATACTTGTGTTTTTTCAAGGTTTCTGAAGGTGGATACATCATTTGCTTAATTATATGGAAGACCATGTGAGTTCTTGTTCCTTTTTTCACACAAATGTGTTCCAAGTTGACCCAGGTTGCGAATGTAGAGGTTGGGAAACGGGCACATTAAACAACGGCGGTTCGGTTGCATTCACCCTGAAACACTTGTTTTGAATCTATACATAAATATTTATGATGCCAAATATTACTAATAATAGGCTACCCTAAAACAATATTATTAAAATACTTGTGTTTTTTTTTCTGAAACATTGGTTGGCTACTCAGTTAGTTAAATGGTCTTGGGTTTAAGGAGTGGGGGGTTTGGATGGGTTCGACTGTATTGGTAAGCGTTTAGGCCCGTGAAATATGTATGTGGTATAAGTAAACCCCTGAAAAGCAGGCTGCTTGGAGGGAAAAATATAAACTGTTACAATGCTATTTGTAAGGGCACGTAAACGCGAAATTCACAGGTTTCGGTGGTCAATTTCTGGTTGAACCCATGGACATGTTTAGCTAAATGGTCGGACCCAACTAGTTCACGGGTAGCGATTCAAATTTAGAATTATAAAGTAATAATATCTGAATTAAATAAATTTCTTTTTCGGGTTAAACGGGCTGTGTTTGTTCAACTCTCGAATCCGTGAACACAACCACCTGGGTATGATTTTTGTTTTATGATTTATTATTTCCTTTTTATTTTTCCTAAATTTAATATCTTGATGCAGAGAAGTCAGGTTTCAAAAGGGGATGATGATGATGATGATGATATACACACTTCTTATTCACATCTCAAGATTACAAGCTTAGAATTTACCAAAGGAAAGATGAAAGCACAAACTTGAGGTTATGGGGTGGTCAAAGTTGACCCTTTACCTTCCCCCCAACAAAGAGGATGCCACAATTTCAACCATGAAAGAAATACGAAACACAATTGACGATAAAAACAGCTAAACTTGTTAAGCATAGTCTTCGGTGGGGGCTGAAGTGTATGAACCAATGAATACATCACCATAGATAAGCCCAGCTAGACCACCACCGATAAGTGGTCCAACCCAGTAAATCCAGATTTGTGAGAAGTCTCCGCTAGCAACAGCAGGTCCAGTTGATCGAGCGGGGTTCATTGAACCACCACTGAATGGGCCGGCAGCCAATATGTTAGCTCCAACGATGAAACCAATTGCAATGGGTGCAATGGTTCCAAGTGAACCCTTTTTGGGGTCAGCTGCAGTTGCATAAACTGTGTAGACTAGCGCAAAGGTTATGATAATCTCAAACACTACTCCTTGGATAGCGTTTATTCCATCTACTCCATGGGTCGGAACGGCCTGCCAAATAACAAATATTTAAGATTGAGATCAACACCAAAACATATCAAGTTTCATAAGGAAAAACAGGTAGTTGTACCAATCCACCCGTGACGAACTGAAGAAGGAATGACGCAACAATGGCACCAAGCACTTGAGCAATCCAGTAAAATAAGCCGCTTAAGATAGTGATGTGGCCACCAACAGCCAATCCAAAGGTGACAGCTGGATTCAAATGGCCGCCGGAGATGTTGGCGGCAATTGACACTCCAACAAATAGTGCAAGAGCATGAGCCACTGCTATAGCTACTAGACCAGCCGGGTCTAATGGTGCATCACCTGTGAGCTTGCCTGCAAACATTCAAAAAAAAAAAAAAAACATGTTATGGTCATTTGTTTTTGTTACACAAAAATATATGCTACATAACATCCTTGCATGAAAAATAACTAACCAAAAGCGAGAGCCGATCCTACACCGGCAAACACGAAAAGAAGTGTAGCAATGAACTCAGCCAAATATGACTTGATTGAGCTGACACTAAATGAGTCGGCAAAATCCCCAAATGCCAACTTCACCATTTTTCAATTCTTAAGATATATGAACTGAAAATGCCAAAGAATAAGATGATTGACTTGTGCCTTGTTAGTCCCTGAACAAAGGGTTATATAGTGCCCAACTAGAAAGGTTTGAAAATAAAATAGTAGACATTTATTGATATTATCTAATTTTTGGAATCAATTTAATTTGTGACAAGTTGAATTTTATGCATATAGAATGTTTGGAACCACCGACCATGGACCCAAAAGGCTTAACCATGATCAATCATTGGCGCCAACCCACCGGCCTAACATTTGAAATATTTTCTTGATTACGAGTGGAGACAAGAAATTAAATAATTATGGATAATTAAAAATAATTAATCTCATTTAAATAAACTGTGAAGATAAGATTAATTACGTGTTATGGAATAATTAGCTAAAAGTGACCTCTAAATGATTAAAGGGATGACTCATTTCATTTATAAATTTTGAATACAAGCTAAAAAGACTATATGTGCTTTACAAATACATATTATGGTATAATGATATATTCTTTTAAGAAATTTCTGTTTTATTAACTATATTACCCTCTCTTGCTAGTTTAAAAGATTATCATATTATGGTATAATAATTAGTAGGCAAAAGATCAAATACAAATAATCTTAACATACTAAACATACAAATTGAAGGAAAACTCAAAAAGACAAGGTGACATTTTTATAATTACCACCAACTATCAAAGTTACTATACAAATGTGAACTCAACCAAAAATACATAAAAAACACATTTTTTTAACATTTTTTATTAAAAAATCGCTACATTTTGTTAGCAAAAAAAAAAAAATAATTTGAGTGTTTTTTTTTATTTTTTTAGATTTTTTGGGGGTTTAATTTTTAGCATTTTAGCTTGGGTGGGGGGTTTAGGTTTTTTTTTTTTTTTTTGGGGGGGGGGGGGGGGGGGGGTTAGGTTTTTTAGGTATATTTGTAGAGTAACTTTGATAATTATTGATAATTACAAAAATGTCACCTTGTCTTTTTGAGTTTTCCTTCAATTTGTATGTTTAGTATGTTAAGATTATTTGTACAAGAACTTTACCCATAATTAGTATTTTCTTATTATGAAAAAAACTTGCATTTGAAAACTTCTGGAAACAAAAATTCAACACAATTAATTTAATAGATATGAAGTTTATTTTGTAGAATACGATTGATGCTTTCTATTAAAAATGGATTAGGTAAGAGGGATTAGTTGTCATGTTTTAATATATATATATATACACACACATCTATGTATGTGTATAGGCATATTCGGAGAACCAACAATATGTATATGTATTACTTTTAATGTATTACATAACTAGGTTACAACCTTATGTATTATACGGGTTGCATAAATATAATTTTATATAATAAATAATAAAAAAAGATATGTCTTTTAAAATAACTCGTATATTGCACGTATCAAATAAAATATAATGTCATATGTTAACACAAATAGTCATCAACATTAATCTTTTAAAAATGAACATTGATATACTATTTACTTATTATAATATTTTACTTTGTTTTTTATTTATTTTACATTTATAATTTTATATATAAATAACAAAAAAGATATATCTTTAAAAAAACTCGTATATTGCATGTGTTGAATAAAATATAAAATGTTATATGTTAACACTTACAATCATCAATATTTATTTTCTAAAAATGAATTTTGATGTACTATTTACTTATTATAACATTTTACTTTTTTTTATTTATATTATGTTAAAAACACATGTATTACATGGGGTTGAATCCCGTTTTTATGATACATTCAAAAGATACAATCATTTTAGTTAGTTTTATGCACGCTTATCTAAATTTTTTGTTTAGAATTATTTATAGAAAAACATATATTTATTCTTAACTAATTTTTGTTTAAAATTAGGTATATTGGATTTAAATAACCTCAACTTTTATCAATTGACCGATAACACTCCCAACTTTTGATATGGACACAAGCACTCTCAACTTTCAACTTATTGGCCGATAACACTCGCTAACTAACTGAACCTTAACCCAGTAGTTTTTGTTGATGTGGCCATTTTTGCTGACGTAGCAGCTAATGTGACTTTTTTTTTATGATGTGGCAGCTGATGTGGTAGCTAACGTGACATTTTTGATGACGTGGCAGCTGACATCAGCTAAATATGTTAGGGTTTTGTTAGTTAGGGAGTGTTATCGGCTAATAAATTGAAAGTTTAGAATGCTGGTGTATAAATCGAAAGTTAGAGTTTTATTGACAATTGATGAAAGTTGGGGTTATTTAAATCCAATATCCCTTAAGATTATTATTACTAATTTTTTTAAATTATTATTATTATTTAATATGATCATAATAAAAACAAACATTTATCCTTATCTAAATGTTTATTCTTATCTAATATTCTATTTAAAATTATTATTATTTAATATGAGAGATAAATAGGAAAATAAGGTGAGAAAACACCAGGAAGTGACACATGTCCAAAAAAGATTTTCATTTATTAGTATAGAAAGATATGACGTTTATGTAAGTGTCTCTGATCTCTCTTCCACTATATTTATTCACTACGCACAAATGAATCACGTAGTTCTTAACATGTTAGTGGCTTGAAATAAACGCGCTCCAATACATGTATTTGTATAAAAGAAAATGTAACAATCGTATATGCGTGTGATTTCCAGGTATAGTAGGAAACTAAATGCATTATACGTTTAAATAAGCTCGTTACATATCACAATCAAAACAATTTTATACTTATTTTATGTGAATTTTATAGTTCTATATCAAATACCTTAAAATGTCAACGGTTACTTTTATAAGATAACAAATTAAGTTGTTATCTTGAGTAAATGATTAAAGGATGTTTAAAATGAAAAAGAAATAAATAAATTGTCTTGGTTGTTTTCATTGGCAAACACACTATTAAAATACAAATTGATCTAATATATTTTATTACGATTTTATAATATTTTAACCATATCACTTGTTTTTATCATCACTTTATGATATTTTAAAACCGACCATTTTCGTACCCTGGTTATATCATTGTAAACATGTTTTAAATTTATTTACTTCAAACATAATTTCATATATTATTCCATATATTAAATTATTTCACATATAAATTAGCAACTTTTTTATGCATTAGGAGTTGTACCCCAAGCTTGGAGAGTTTTTCAAAAAAATAAAACTTTGATATTTCACTTTCAACCTAAAAGTTTTATCTTTTACATTTGAGTAAACTGCCATTTTGGTCCCTATGGTTTGGTCACTTTTGCCACTTTAGTCCAAAACTCAAACTCTTTATAATTTAACATAACACTTTATTATTTACAACTTTGGTCCCCCATACTTTTTATCTTTCACAAGTTTTTCGTTTTACATTTCGTTCTAAATTTTGCGAGTTAACGTGTCGTAGTGTGCGTGTGAGGTTCAACGTTTTTGCTCTATTTTTTCATATTTGACAGACCCATCGCAACACGTCCATTTTTCCCTTTTGAAAAGTTCGCTGCAACGGGCGGGTCCTAGACCGACTAAGTTATTATTTTCTACATTTTACGTTTCTAGTTAATTTCTTCGCATTAACACACTGTAACGGGTGTGCGTAGTTCAATGATTTTAGTCTGCTTTTCGTTTAGTGTAATTTTTACCATTTTATCTATTTTATTATTACGATATTGAGAGTCGATGTGGTTGTGGCATTGGTGCTACTTAGCACGGTTTTACGAACGTTTTTAACCTTTTAAATTTTTTACTAATATTTTGTTTCGGTTTACCCCTATACTGCCTTTACTTAAAAACTATTTTTACGTGCATATTTTATGTACGGGTATGTATAAATATGATTTGTTCTACATCCCGACGTAAACTTTTTTTTTATAAACGAGTCAGGTCAAATATAATACGTTTTCGTTTAAAGAAACCATTTTTACATGCATATTTTTATGTACGTTATAAATTCAAGTTGTTCTACGTTTCGACGTAAACTTTTTTGGGAAATGATTCATGTCAAATATAATATGTTTTCATGTTTATTTTATGTATGTTTCGTAAAGTTTGTTTCGAACCGAGTGAGGTCAAATTATGGTTTCTTTTTCTCCCATTTTTTTCGAAAGCTCTAATTGATCCCTTTCGATTACATGTGCATATTTTCCTTCATACCCATTACGTTTTCTATGTATGAGTTGGGTCACATATAATACATTATGGTTGTTCGATATGAATTTGATTTACTTTACGTTTGATCCAATCACAATGCTTATACATGTTACATTGAGTTCAACTGGATACATCGAAATGTTTGTTTTCATATGGTTAATGCATCATATAACGTTTGGACTAATCCATTCAATGTTTGCGGTGTACCCGTGCCGCAACGCGGGCGGGTCTTAACCCTAGTTATAACTATATGGAAAGTGAAGTCATTTCAAATATTAATTTAAATTAAAACTAAAGCTTACGGTTATTGTTGATGTGAGTGTGACAAATTCAACATCTACACTGTTCTTATGCTTTAATATATTATTCTTTTACATTAAAGTAAACTGCAATATTATACCCTGGAGTTTGGGACCGGTGACAACTTTACACTCTATTTTGGACTTTTTGTATATTACACCCCGCGTCTGGTAATTTGAATCAATGTTGGCCTTTCTGTCAAGTTGTCGTTTAAGGGACCATTAGTAGCAGGGGTATTATGGTACTTTCCCCACAAAAACAATCTTACATCCTAGTTATTCCTCATACCTTCAAATTCAAACCATGTGCTTGACCTAGTTCTTGAATAAACGATCATTGTTCTTCGAATAGACGACGCTTGTTCTTCGAAATCAATACTAGTGAACGGTTGGAAGTTGAGTTTCAGTAATTTGCCGAATGGATCATCATTTATGGAAGATTAGAGTTGATGATCAGTACTTGTTGGTGTATTTTTATGTTACAACAGCTTTGGGTTTGGTCTTTGGATATCGTAAACAAGACTTGGATGATATTGAAGACTTAGGTTCCGAGGAATTGAAGATAACAAAGAAGCTTCGGGTTTATGGATTGGAAACAAGACATGTTCCGTGTTATACATGTTCCGAGTTTAATGTTAACAAAGTTATTCCGAGTTATTGAAGGTTCCGAAGAACATAGAGTTTCCAAGCTTGTTGTCTGAGTTTATTAGAATTTTATCGTTCCGAGTTATGTTCTTTAGTATTGTTCCGAGTGTGTTTATTTGTAACGTGGGCCTAGCCCAGTTCGCATGTGACTGTATTATATAAACAGTTTATGCATTAGGGTTTGAGGTGAGAAATCAAACGTGTGTGAGAGATTAGAGTGAAAGTTTCAGAGAGTTATGAGAGAAAAACAGGGAGTGGTTGTGAGTTCTCTTATGGTATTAATTGATTGTAAACAATTGTTGGATAATCAATAGATACCGGGTTTGGAAGTGATTTCTGGTTTCGTTCATCTGATAAACTTGATTGTGAGTTTGTCGGATCTATCAAGGGGATTTCGCATTCGGCGCCCTTAGTTGATTGTTAATCTCGTGATCGATCCATAGGTAACAGGGGACCTACAATCGGTATCAGGGCATTGGCTCTTTATTGTATGGTTTAAGATTGATTTTACAGACTATCAAGTTTTTTTTTTCAGATCTGGTGGAGGTTTTCTACTGCCACAAGTCTTGGTTATTAGGGTTTCCTAAATTGGCAGGTAAATTTGCATTATAGTGAAGTCATAGTTTTGCAGCTACCAAAACCACACAAATTTTAAGAGTTTCAGAATACTATTCCAGGATACAAAGTGTTCCGAATTAGTGGACTATTCCGAACTACTAAAGTGGTCCGGAGTATACACTTGTTCCGAACTACCAATTGTCTGGAGTAACTTGTTCCAGATTAAGCATTAGTTCCAGACTACTGAAACCTTCAAGATTAACAATACCTGTCCGGATTTAAAGTTTTGAATTTAAATATTTAAAGTTCCGAATTTAAACTTCCGGATTAAAAGTTCCAATTTAAACTTCCGAATTATGACATAAAGTTCCGAATTCAAACATTTCGATTACTATACTTAGTTCCGAATTTGAGGTGTTGAGATATATTCTTGCGAATTTATACATTCAATGTTTATCCGGATATAAAGTATTCAGAACTTATAACCTTATTCAAATTTAAAACTGATTGTTGGACAGGAGATATTAAATGAGTTTAATGGCAAATTTAAACGGACTTATAAAAATGGATCATGAAGTAGGAACGGCAAACAAACTGCCTAAGTTGCTCAAAGTATCACAATATGTGGAATGGAAGGATAGGTTTGAATCCTTTGTAGTGATGTGCAAAAATGCAACATATAAATTACATCAATTGAGGCACAAAACTAACCCTTTTTTAGTACTAATGTTGGAAAAAGTGTGCTTTTGTCTTCCTTTTGTATTTTCAGGATTAAATGAGCTCAAATAAACAAAAGAAGCAAAAAGACAGCTAAATCTGACATAAATACAAGAAAAGGAACAAAAGTGGCATGCCCGACCCCCCGACAGCATCTTCGCAAGAAAAACAAAGAAGACAGAAGACTGAACACGACCCGTGCTCAGTGAGCACGGGGCCGTGCCCAAGTGCCAGCAGAAAAGACAAACTCATAGAAGCTTTTGTTGCCCACCATGGGGCCGTGCCCAGCGGAAACGGGGCGTTCTCAACTTCCTGCAGGCGCATTTATTGTAATTGCGAATTACAATTAATGAAGAGAGAGAGTCAGATGGACACGGGGCCGTGTCCAGCGGACATGGGGCCGTGCCCAAGCTTCTGTTCAGCCTATAAATAGGATTGTTTGGAGCTCTTGCAATTCATCCCTTGGCACACCACCTCTCTCACACTTCACCCACCACCATCACAACACCATCATCCACCACCATTATCCATTGTCCATCATAAAGTGTGTGAGTCGTCTCGGGATCCAAGATTGATCGTAAGAGTTCTTGACAATCAAAGGCCATGTTTGCCTAAGTCTCTTACATCACTTGGTGAAGACAAGTGTTTAGTGTAATACTTTTTATTTTTAATCTTTTGCACTATTTAATTGGTTTTGTATTAATGACTTTAATTACTAGTTTCTTATGTTGAAGGTGATTCTTCCTTATCGTTTGTCCGTGGTGTCTTGGCATTATTTTACTGTCTATATAAAATAAAAGATTTTCACCATTCATATCTCCACGGTCTATATGGAGGTATGTTGGCTACCTGGTCGGGTGTTAAGGGAACGGTTTGGTAAGAGTCTTGCCATTGTTCAGTGCATAGATCCTGCAAAGGACCTGGGTCAAATTTAGTAGGACCTCCTTCAATACCCAAAGGTATTGGATGGCGGGGGTCCAAACTCTTTGATCCCCTCATAAGTTAAACTACTATTAAAACTTTAACCCAGCTACTTAGGATTGTATCCCTGCTGACTCAGATTACTTAGCTGAGGGTAACGTCGCCTTCAAAAGAGGGGCCTACCACATTATGCATTAATAACTTAATTAATTATCTTTCAATAATCCGACCCTTTAGGATTGTATCCTTGCTGACTCAAACTACTGGGTTGACGGTAACGTCACCTTCAAAAGAGGGGCCTACTACAATAACTAAGATAATCTCTTAAACAAGTGCAAAAGTGCGAAAATAATCAAAGGTTACACTACACACGAGTCGGATCCAAGTGATTCATCTTGTCTATCTGTTTTTACTTTTTTTTTATTTTTCAGCATTTTAGTTAGTTTTATTTTCTTAGTTTAAAACCTTTTTCTAACATTTTGATTTGATTAGACGTTGAGGATAAACCGGTACTAAAAGCTCTTGTGTCCTTGGACGACCTCGGTATCTTACCAACACTATACTACGTCCACGATGGGTGCACTTGCCCATATGTGTGTTTAGTGTTAGTAAATATCGTGTTTTATAAATTTAAAACTTGGCTAAAAAGTGTAAAAATGGCTTAAAATATATACCTAAAATATCACACACTTCACGCACATCAAGTTTTTGGAGCCGTTGCCGGGGACACAAAGATTTTAAGAAAGCTTAAAATCGACGGCCTAATCTGTTTTTCAAAACTTTTTCAAAACGCGCGCACATTTTTCTGCATTTTAGTTTAGTTTGCATTTACAGTAGCCTGAACACGGGGCCGTGCTGCATATTTTTCATTAAACACCCAGATACAGAGTCTGAACACGGGGTCATGTCCACTGAACACGCCCCCGTACTCAACGAGACCAGTAACTTTTATTAAAATGCCCAGATACAGACCCTGAACACGGGGCCGTGTCCAGCCTCTGTTTTCGTCTTTATTCTTGTTTTCTGGCCCGAGACTCAGTTGTGGTCTGTTGAGTGATCCCTATGGATCAATACTCAGGAGGCTACAACTACACCTATGAGGAGGATGATTATATGAGAGACTATTGCACTAATTGTGGAAACCCGCACTCGGTACAATATTGTAACTTATTTCAACCATCCAATTCATACAACTATTATGAGGAGCCCAGGTACGAGCCATCGACTTCATACACATCCTATGAAGACCAAAGGTATGAACCTTCTTCCTCATACTCATATTTTGATGAACCAAGGTATGAGCCTTCATACTCATACTTTGAGGAATCAAGATATGAGCCACCACCTTCATATACTTATTATGAGGAACCATGGCGTGAACAACCCACCTCATATGAGTACTATGAAGAACAAAATTACGACCCTTATCCATCATATACTTACAATGAAGAACAATGGTACGAACCATCTACTTCATATGAGTACTATGAGGAACCAAGGATCGAACAACCGGATTCAAGCTTTGAGGATCCCGATCCTTTCTCTATCACCGAAGTGACCGATAGGATATTAGAACACATTAAAACTATCAAACGTTGCATAAAAGAATCTCGCGCAAGGGAAGAGGAGTCCCGCGCAAGAGAAGAATTAAATAAAGAAAAGATAGTTGAAGAGTTAAAAATGGAAGAACAAATAAGTGAAAAACCGACACATGAGTTAAACAACGAAAAAGGTGAGGACAATAGCATTAAAATTCAAGAAGAGTCTAATTTTGAAGAAATTAATCTCTTGTCACCTTCTTTTGAAAATCATTGTTTAGTACCAACTCATGCTAAGTTTTTAAAAGAGTTAAACACTAACACTAAAATTGAAGAAATGGTAAGTGTTAAGTTAAGTAACGATCAAACTTCGCTAATAAAAGAAGACCCTTTTGAAATTAACATCACACCGGTTCCATGTTTTTTTCAAAATTCATTTATTAGTAACGTCACCATTGATAAGGATCTTTGTGTTAACATAATGCCTAATTACATTTTCGAAAAATTAAGTATTAGTGATTTTGCTCCACTTCAAATACCCATTTTTCTATCTAATCGGAAAGTAATAAAATCAATCGGTGTAGTTGAGGACGTCTTGGTTCAAACAAATCAAATGGTTATTCCAACCGACTTTGTCATCCTCGATGACGCTCCTCTAGTGTTGGGAAGACCTTTTATAAAAACTCACGAAGCTTTGAAAAACCGGAAGTTTAATAATCTACCTCTTCAATTAGGGGCATTCAAAAGGAGCATAGATCTTGAGTGTTCAATGAAATATCCTTTTGGCAACAATGACCCCCTAATTGAAGATGAAGATGAGCCACCCGATATAAGTGAAAAGATTGACCACTTTGTTGAAGAGGAGGTCTCCATAGAACAAAGCTTTAAAGTTCTTGATCTAGATGAGCCCCAAAATAAGGAGTCTCCTAAAGACCCGCCCCTTGAGCTCAAAGAACTTCCAAAAGGTTTGGAATATGCTTTTCTAAACAAAGATGGTAATTCACCTGTAATTATTTCATCTAAATTAAATAGTGTAGAAAAAGAAAAAATAATTAGACTTTTGAAAAAACATAAAAATGCGGTCACTTGGAAGCTTGTAGATATAAAAGGAATAAGCCCTTCCATGTGCACGCACAAAATTCTGATGAACGGTGACTACAAACCAGTAATACAACCACAAAGGAGAGTAAATCCAAATGTCCAAGAAGTGGTTAAAAATGAGGTCATCAAACTACTTGACGCCGGACTTATTTATCCTATCTCCGATAGTCCATGGGTGAGTCCCGTCCAAGTAGTCCCAAAAAAAGGAGGTATGACGATAATAACTAATGAAAAGAATGAATTAATACCAACAAGAACCGTCACAGGATGGAGAGTATGCATAGACTATTGACGATTAAATGAAGCAACAAGTAAAGACCACTTTCCTTTGCCCTTCATTGATCAAATGCTAGAATGACTATCCGGTCATAAATTTTACTGTTTCTTGGATGGTTTTTCAGGTTACTTTCAAATTCCAATAGCACCTGAAGACCAAGAAAAGACAACTTTCACATGCCCCTACGGAACTTTTGCTTATCGACGCATGCCATTCGGTCTATGTAATGCCCCTACAACATTCCAACATTGCATGGTGGCCATTTTCCATGATATGATAGAAAAGACAATGGAAGTCTTCATGGACGACTTTTCTATCTTTGGAGATTCATACGACCAATGCCTCGATAACCTCGAACGAATGCTATCCCGATGTGAGGAAACTAACCTCGCCCTTAACTGGGAAAAATGCCATTTCATGGTAACAGAGGGAATAGTACTCGGTCACAAGATCTCGAGCGAAGGAATGGAAGTTGATCGAGCAAAAATAGACACAATTTCTCGATTACCTCCACCCTCCTCCGTCAGAGCAATCAGAAGTTTCTTAGGACATGCCGGATTTTATAGACGGTTTATCAAAGACTTTTCGAAAATCTCAAGACCTCTAACAAAATTACTTGAAAAAGATGTGCCTTTCATCTTTGACAAGGATTGCAATCAAGCATTTCTAACCCTCAAGGAAATGTTAGTCAATGCACCTATCATGATAGCGCCCGATTGGAAATTACCTTTCGAAATCATGTGTGATGCAAGTGACTTTGCCGTTGGAGCAGTCTTGGGACAAAGAAAAGAAAAGCATTTCCACCCAATTTATTATGCTAGTAAAACACTTAATGATGCACAAGAGAATTACACAACCACTGAAAAAGAATTACTAGCTGTGGTATTTGCTTTTGATAAATTTCGTTCTTACCTTGTTCTTTCTAAAACTGTAGTCTATATAGATCATGCAGCTATCCGATACCTCTTCAAGAAACAAGACGCAAAACCCCGTTTGATCAGGTGGATTCTACTCCTCCAAGAATTTGATATTGAAATCAAAGACAAAACAGAAAACACAGCAGCAGATCATCTTTCGCGCCTAGAAGACCCAGCTTTGGAGGCAACCAGGGACGAGCAAATCAACGAAAAATTTCCAACAGAGTCCCTGGAAATGGCGGAATATAGACAAGAACCATGGTATGCCGACTACGCTAACTACTTAGCTAGCGGTATAGTCACCAAAGGATGGCCACATCACCAAAGAAAGAAATTCTTTGCTGATGTAAAGCATTAATTTTTGGGAAGACCCTTATCTTTTCAAAATATGTGCCGACCAACTCATCCGAAGGTGTGTACATGGCAGCGAAGCATGAAGAATTCTCCGCCATTGTCATGAAGGTCCATATGGAGGACATCATGGTGCCGCTAGTACCGCACGAAAGGTATTTGATTCAGGATTTTATTGGCCGACTATTTATAAAGATGCGCAAAGTCTTGTCAAGACATGTGATGCTTGCCAAAGATCAGGTAATATGTCTTCCAAAAACGAAATGCCACAAAATGGCATTCTCGTTTGTGAAATTTTTGATGTGTGGGGACTCGATTTCATGGGACCTTTCCCACCGTCAAAAGGAAACAAATATATACTATGGCAGTCGATTACTTGCCTAAATGGGCCGAGGCACTTCCAACAAATGATGGAAGAGTAGTGGTACGATTTTTGAAAAAATTATTCTCTCGTTTTGGAACACCTAAAGCATTAATAAGTGATAGAGGTACCCATTTTTGTAACCATCAACTCGAAAAAATCTTAACAAGATATGGGGTCTATCATCGGGTCTCAACAGTATATCACCCTCAAACAAACGGACAAGCCGAAGTGACTAATAGAGATTTAAAACGAATACTTGAAAAAACCGTAGGTTTAAATAAAAAGGAATGGGCTGATAAATTAGATGATGCTTTATGGGCTTTTCGAACTGCTTATAAAACCACTATAAGCACAACCCCATATAAGCTCGTCTATGGAAAAAGTTGTCATTTGCCTGTAGAAATAGCCCACAAAGCCTACTGGGCAATAAAAAATGTAAACTTGGATTTAGAATTTGCAAGCAAAAATCGATTTTGTCAAATAAATGAATTAGACGAATTAAGGAATTATGCATACTCTAACTCGGAAATTTATTAGGAAAGAATGAAAAATTTACACGACAGATACATTAAACCTAATGAATTTCGAGTGGGAGATCAGGTTCTATTGTTTAATTCACGTCTTCGATTATTTCCGGGCAAATTAAAATCTAGGTGGTCAGGACCTTTTTCCATCACCCATATTTTTCCTCACGGTACAGTAGAAATTAAATCTCGGAATGGAATTCCATTCAAAGTCAATGGCCAACGGCTGAAACTCTATCGAGGATCCATTGAGGATGAAGAGGAAGAGATCTCGCTTCAAACGGTCGACGAATAAAGGCATCCACATCATACCTGGTATGTTACGAACAAGTGGGTAAACATCGAAATCGGTAAGTCTTTGAACCAATTTTTTTTTGGGAAAACAGGGCACTCACACGAGCACTAATAATAATAATAAAAAAAAAATTCAAAAACTTTGCTCGGCACGGGGCCGTGTCCGCGCAACTGTCGGGATAAAACCCTCTTTTCATATCAGTTACACCATTCCACACGCCCCGTTTCCCCGAACAACGCTCTGGTTTAGGCGATTTTCCGCAGATTTTCGACGTCTCCTCTCATTCTAACAACATCAAGGTATGATTCTATCATCATTAGTAGTTAGATTAGTTACTTACATGTAGTTAAAACATCAAAAGTTTGGGAAAAAATCTAGGGTTCTTGAAGTTCATCCGGATCAAACCTCAAATTTTTGCAATAATCTGTTAGCATTAGTTTAGATTAGTGTAATGGGAAGTAAATACACTTGTATTGTTGATAGATTTGCCCGATTTCTCATGAAAACCCCAAACCTTGTTTTTGAACCGAAAAAGATGAAATTGAAAGGTAAATGGTTTGTTTTGGGAAAAACGGCACTTGTGATTTCATTTTCGGGGGAAACCGCACCTACTTAGCCAAAAATTTTCAGATTTTCGGGACCGGGTCGAAAAATGCAATTTTTGAGTAACAGACGCCTGGACACGGGGCCGTGTCCTGCTCACTGTTTGCAGTTTCTTCGGAAAATCTCACTGTTTCATGCTAACTTTTGGTGTATTGATGCGTGTCAGTGTATGTATGTTTTAGATGTATATTTAAGCCCCTTTTTACACTTTTAGCCAAGTTTTAAATTTATAAAACACGATATTTACTAACACTAAACACACATATGGGCAAGTGCACCCATCGTGGACGTAGTATAGTGTTGGTAAGATACCGAGGTCGTCCAAGGACACAAGAGCTTTTAATACCGGTTTATCCTCAACGTCTAATCAAATCAAAAATGTTAGAAAAATGTTTTAAACTAAGAAAATAAAAACTAACTAAATGCTGAAAATAAAAATAAAATAAAAACAGATAGACAAGATGAATCACTTGGATCCGACACGTGTGTTAGTATAACCTTTGATTATTTTCGCACTTTTGCACTTGTTTAAGAGATTATCTTAGTTATTGTAGTAGGCCCCTCTTTTGAAGGCGACGTTACCCTCAACCCAGTAGTTTGAGTCAGCAAGGATACAATCCTAAAGGGTCGGATTATTGAAAGATAATGAATTAAGTTATTAATGCAAATTATGGTAGGCCCCGCTTTTGGCGGTGACGTTACCCTCGGCTAAGTAGTCTGAGTCAGCAGGGATACAGTCCTAAATAGCCGGGTTATAGTATTAATAGTAGTTAACTTATGAGGGGGTCAAAGAGTTTGGATCCCCGCCATCCAATACCTATGGGCATTGAAGGAGATCCTACTAAATTTGACCCAGGTCCCAAGCAGGACCTCTAAACGCTGAACAAGGGCAAGACCCTTACCAAACCGTTCCCTTAACCCCCGACCAGGTAGCCAACATACCTCCATATAGACCGTGGAGATATGAATGGTGAAAATCTTTTATTTTATATAGACAGTAAAATAATTCCAAGACACCACGGACAAACGATAAGGAAAGATCACCTTCAACATAAGTAACTAGTTATTAAAGTCATTAATACAAAACCAAATAAAAAGTGCAAAAGATTAAAAATAAAAAGTATTATACTAAACACTTGTCTTCACCAAGTGATGTAAGAGACTTAGGCAAACATGGCCTTGATTGTCAAGAACTCTTACGATCAATCTTGGATCCCGAGACGACTCACACACTCTACGATGGACAATGGATGATGGTGGTGGATGATGGTGTTATGGTGGTGGTGGGTGGTGGATGAGGTGTGAGAGAGGTGGTGTGCCAAGGGATCAGAGAGAATGAAGCCAAGCTCCTCTATTTATAGGCTGAACAGAAGGCTGGACACGGCCCCGTGTCCGCTGGACACGGCCCCGTGCCCGTCTGACATTCTCTCACTTCATTAATTGTAATTGCGAATTAAAATTAATGCGCCTGCTGTACTTTCACCACGCACCCGTGCTCGCTGGACACGGCCCCGTGGTGGGCAATGGAAGCTTCTACTGGTTTGTCTTTTCTGCTGCTTCCTGGGCACGCCCCCGTGTTCGCTGGACACGGGGCGTGTTCAGACTCTGTTTCTTCACCTTTGCCTTGGGAGGTGCCGTTGAGGGTCCGGGCAGTCCACTTTTGTTCCTTTTCTTGTATTTTATGGTAGAATTAGTTGTCTTTTTGCTTCTTTTGTGATTTTGAGCTCATTTCATCCTGAAAATACAAAAGGAAGACAAAAACACTCTTTTTCCAACATTAGTACTTAAAAAGGGTTAGTTTTATGCCTTAATTGATGTGATTTATATGTTGCATTTTACACACATCAAATACCCCCACACTTGAACTTTTGCTTGTCCTCAAGCAAAACTCTTTAAATGTGGCTTACACTCCCAAATGGAATAGGTAGAAGAGAAGTTTTTTTAGCTTGTCCTAGAGTGTCGGGAATCCAAGGTTTTTATAGGTTTTATTTTTATTTATTTACAATCCTATTCGTTATGATTTATTTTGAACTTTTCATAAGATGAATTACTTATTTGGGCATAGCATGCCTTATTAAAATTCCATTTATATACAAGTTCACATACCTCACGGGAGATCACTCAACACTCGGCCGAAGGTGTATATTTTAGTGAATCACTCGAGAGCGGCACGGAACTTACGTCTTCCATAGGCTTGCCAAGCAATCAATCCTCCTCCTTTTTAACTTTTTACCTTTGTAAATATCAAGAGGACTTTTTGGGTGAAGGCTTGGGTTTAAAGGTGGGTGGTTGGTTAGTGGTTAGTAAAAAGGACGAAAATCGTAACAAGCGTCGGTTTTCGTGAAGTACCTTGTTTTTAGTGACTTTTTATTTTGAAGTATTTCTCCAAACAAGCTTTTATAGCTTTTGTTTGTTTTTGACTTCATCATCATTTTTTTTTTTTTGATCGTCACATAAAAAGGTGATGTTTACGAAAAATCGAACTTGTTACTAAAATAAAAAAAATAAAAAGGTTTTTGGTGGGTAAAAAGGGTTTTGGGGTAATGAAATGAAAGGTTTAGGCTCAAAGGGGCTATCTAGGGGGATTTTGGGTAGGTAAAAAAAATGAAAAATAATGGTTTTGAAAAAAAAATGGTTAGTCCTAATGCCTCCATCATTTACTTACTTGGGTTTAGGTTGGTAAGGACCGGGAATGTATCGTCGTGGCAAGTTCTAGATTTGTAAGGACCGAGCGGCTATTCACACAAGAAACGAAAAATGAGCATTTAATCTAAATGTGTGTATTTTTGTGCTCAATAAAGGCTCAAAACTCACTTTTGTGGGAATGGGTTTTTAATGTGACCAAGCATATATAATCGAATTTTTAACTAGACTTGTTATACCGTTTCATAATTTTCTTATGTTGGTTCTTTTTTTTTATCACGACGCTATCGGTTGTAAACTTGTAAAAATATAACCTTTTTAGAACTTGTTATTCCCAACTTAAACTAAGACAAGTAAATAAAAAATGAAAAAGTTTTTGAAAAAAATTTGGGGTGTTTAGCGGTTCCAATAGAGTTTTGTGTAAGGCTTGTGTTTAGGATTTTGCAAAATTTCAAGGGTTTTAGCATCCCCCCCCACACTTAAATTACACATTGTCCTCAATGTGTCCAAAAATAATGTTTTTGGTTGATTAGAATGTATAAAAGTGGGTTAAAAAGCAAAGACTTATGTTACTGGCATCCTGGACACGGCCCCGTGTTGACCGGGCACGGCCCCGTGGTCAAGTGCCAGTAACAAAAATTACAGAATTGAAACAGAAGCCTGGACACGGGGGCGTGTCCGCTGAACACGGCCCGTGTCCAGTTACCTGAACTGGTTGATTTTCTGCAGGGGCTCAGCACGGGGCCGTGTTGGTTGGGCACGGCCCGTGTTGAGCCTTCTGTGATGGAGATTTTTGTCGGGTTGCTCTGTTCTTCGTGCATGGTTCCATTTTTCTTGTTCCCTTTTCCATCCATTACCACCATGAGTGTGTTTTATTCTGCAAAAACTAAAAGATTAAACTAAACTAAGGATAGATCCGCGGAATGCCTCCGTGGTGCGCCACGTTTATAAGGGTCCTTGGCTAGACCCGATTCCCGGTTATATATCTTCTGAGTGGAGTGCCTTGCTTCCCAAGTTACACCGTCAGAGAGCGGCATCCAAGCTTGAATCAATAACCTTCATGTAATTGACCGGGTCGTCGTCCTCTATTCTCTTCCCAACTCCGAACTTCACCTCATCGTCCCCATACCTCAAAGTCAGTGTCCCGTCATTCATGTCTACCACTGCTTGTGCTGTGGCAAGGAAGGGTCTCCCTAGGATAAGGGGGACCTCGGTGTCTTCCTCCATGTCGAGTATGACAAAGTCAACTGGATAAACGAATCTGCTTACCCTTACCAAGACATTCTCGATGACACCTTGTGGGAACTTGACTGATCGATCAGCGAGTTGTATGCTTATTTTTGTAGGGCTCGTGGTTCCCAAGCCAAGCCTTTTGAACATCGATGAGGGCTTGAGGTTAATGCTAGCCCCTAAGTCGGCCAAGGCATTGCGAACGGGTGATTCCCCTATTGAGCATGGAATCGTGAAACTTCCGGGATCGATTTTCTTTTGGGGTAGTTTATTGAGTACGAGGGCAGAGCATTCTTCGCCTAAATTAACTAATTGCAAATTTTCAATTTTCTTTTTATGTGTAAGGAAGTCCCTCATAAATTTAGAGTATTTGGGCATTTGGGTTAGGACTTCGATAAAAGGAATATTGACATGCAATTGTTTTAACAGACTTTCGAATTTTGCGAACTGCTCATTGGTCTTTTGACGAATTAACCTACCGGGGTACGGAACTCGAGGAGCCTTGGTAGGCTCTGGTGATGGGGGAGAGTTCTTTTCCTGCAGATGTGTTGGCATTGTTTCCTCCGTTGGTGGAGGTACTTCTGCAGGCCCTACGGTGCGGTTTCGTAGTGTGATGAGGTGAACTTGCGCCTTTGGGTTTGTTTCGGTATTGCTAGGTAATGCGCCTTGCGGTCTCTCGGAAAAATTTTGTGCCAGTTGATTTATTTGTTTTTCTATGTTTTGAATGCTAGCTTGTTGATTCCTAAAATTAGATTCTAATTGTAGAAATCTTTCCGAGTTTTTCTTATCAGTGTCAGAGACGAGGCGAGATATAGTATCTTCGAGCCTTTCTCGTCCACCTTGTTGTTGAGTGAAATTTTGTGACTCATTTCTTGATTGCTGAAAGTTTGTTCGTTGGGTTTGTTGGTTACTACTATTGCCGGTTTCCCTCCAACCAAGGTTTGGGTAGTTTCGCCATCCTTGGTTGTAAGTTCCCGTTGGAGGACCCGACGGCCTAGGTCTATTATCAATGTAGTTTACCATTTCTTGTTGATCGTCCGTTTCTTTCATGCAACTCCAATTTTCATGTGACCCACCACACCCTTCACAAGCCATAACCGAGACTGTTTTTGTCATTTCTAATTTTTTTATTTTTGAAGAAAGGGCCTCGATTTGGGCTTGTAAAGAGGTGCTTTCGTCGACCTTATGGGCGCCCGGGGCGATAGACTTATTTCCCCGGGGAGTGTGCCATTGAAAATTGGTTTGAGCAATTTCCTCAATCTGATTATATATTTCGTGTGGGCGTCGATTACCTAAAAGTCCCCCGGAGCTAGAATCAAGTGTCTGCCTAGTGTGTGGCAACAATCTATTGTAGAAAGTGGATACTTGTTGCCATATTGCGAGGCCGTGATGGGGACACTTGCGTAATAGCTCCTTGAACCTTTCCCAAGTTTCATATAAGGATTCCCCGTCCTCTTGTGAGTATGTATTAATTTCAGCCATTAATTTAGCAGTTTTAGAAGGAGGGAAATACTTATATAGAAACTTTTGGGCTAGTTCATCCCAGGTGTTTACCGATCCAGCTGGGAGGGTGTTGAGCCAAGCTTTCGCTCGGTCTTTTAGTGAGAATGGAAACATACGGAGGCGGATGGCGTCGTTTGATGCTCCATTGATCCGAAAGTTATCACATATTTCTAAGAAATTAGTTATATGTAGATGAGGATCCTCGTCCGCAAGCCCGTGGAAGGTTGCGGAGTTTTGAAGCATTTGTATCAAATGCGGTCGAAGTTCGAAGTTATTGGCTTCGACATTTGGAGCATTGATAGCGGCGCCTAGATTACCTACGGTGGGCCGTAGATAATCCATAAGGGTACGTTGGTCCGCCATTCGGGTGGATCACCCGAAACCTTCTCTTGGTTTTTGGCTTTTAACCTTTTTCTGAGAAAGCGTTCGGGTTCTTCTAGCGGTTCCTTTATGTCTTTATTGGAACTGGAGCTCATACACTACGTGAGGATGGCGTCGGGTTCCAAGTCCTGCAATAAAAACAGAAAAGAATGTTGGTCAGAAGGTTCACCACGGCCCGTGTTGAGCGAACACGGCCCCGTGGTCGGAATTACAGTGATTGTTTTTCAGATCCCAGTTACTGGAAGTTGGACACGGCCCCGTGTTGCACCGGCACGGCCCCGTGGTCAGCCTTCTGTAACTTGAAAAAACAAAAACTGCCAGTAACGTTGCTGAGCACGGCCCGTGTCCGACCAGGCACGGCCCCGTGCTGAGCTCTGCAGAAGCTAAAAATCTAAGAAAAAATCCTAAAAAAAAAAAATTAAAGAAAAATAAAAATATGATTAGGCCGTTGATTCCTAACTTTCTTAAAATCCTTGTGTCCCCGGCAGCAGCGCCAAAAACTTGATGCGTGTCAGTGTATATATGTTTTAGATGTATATTTAAGCCCCTTTTTACACTTTTAGCCAAGTTTTAAATTTATAAAACACGATATTTACTAACACTAAACACACATATGGGCAAGTGCACCCATCGTGGACGTAGTATAGTGTTGGTAAGATACCGAGGTCGTCCAAGGACATAAGAGCTTTTAATACCGGTTTATCCTCAACGTCTAATCAAATCAAAAAGGTTAGAAAAATGTTTTAAACTAAGAAAATAAAAACTAACTAAATGCTGAAAATAAAAATAAAATAAAAACAGATAGACAAGATGAATCACTTGGATCCGACACGTGTGTTAGTATAACCTTTGATTATTTTCGCACTTTTGCACTTGTTTAAGAGATTATCTTAGTTATTGTAGTAGGCCCCTCTTTTGAAGGCGACGTTACCCTCAACCCAGTAGTTTGAGTCAGCAAGGATACAATCCTAAAGGGTCGGATTATTGAAAGATAATGAATTAAGTTATTAATGCAAATTATGGTAGGCCCCGCTTTTGGCGGTGACGTTACCCTCGGCTAAGTAGTCTGAGTCAGCGGGGATACAGTCCTAAATAGCCGGGTTATAGTATTAATAGTAGTTAACTTATGAGGGGGTCAAAGAGTTTGGATCCCCGCCATCCAATACCTATGGGCATTGAAGGAGATCCTACTAAATTTGACCCAGGTCCCAAGCAGGACCTCTAAACGCTGAACAAGGGCAAGACCCTTACCAAACCGTTCCCTTAACCCCCGACCAGGTAGCCAACATACCTCCATATAGACCGTGGAGATATGAATGGTGAAAATCTTTTATTTTATATAGACAGTAAAATAATGCCAAGACACCACGGACAAACGATAAGGAAAGATCACCTTCAACATAAGTAACTAGTTATTAAAGTCATTAATACAAAACCAAATAAAAAGTGCAAAAGATTAAAAATAAAAAGTATTATACTAAACACTTGTCTTCACCAAGTGATGTAAGAGACTTAGGCAAACATGGCCTTGATTGTCAAGAACTCTTACGATCAATCTTGGATCCCGAGACGACTCACACACTCTACGATGGACAATGGATGATGGTGGTGGATGATGGTGTTATGGTGGTGGTGGGTGGTGGATGAGGTGTGAGAGAGGTGGTGTGCCAAGGGATCAGAGAGAATGAAGCCAAGCTCCTCTATTTATAGGCTGAACAGAAGGCTGGACACGGCCCCGTGTCCGCTGGACACGGCCCCGTGCCCGTCTGACATTCTCTCACTTCATTAATTGTAATTGCGAATTACAATTAATGCGCCTGCTGTACTTTCACCACGCCCCCATGCTCGCTGGACACGGCCCCGTGGTGGGCAATGGAAGCTTCTACTGGTTTGTCTTTTCTGCTGCTTCCTGGGCACGCCCCCGTGTTCGCTGGACACGGGGCGTGTTCAGACTCTGTTTCTTCTCCTTTGCCTTGGAAGGTGCCGTTGAGGGTCCGGGCAGTCCACTTTTGTTCCTTTTCTTGTATTTTATGGTAGAATTAGTTGTCTTTTTGCTTCTTTTGTGATTTTGAGCTCATTTCATCCTGAAAATACAAAAGGAAGACAAAAACACTCTTTTTCCAACATTAGTACTTAAAAAGGGTTAGTTTTATGCCTTAATTGATGTGATTTATATGTTGCATTTTACACACATCATGTATTCTTTCAGATGTTGAAGAAGTTCACAAGATTCAACGCAAATGAGCTCGATGCTAGGGCCAGATATGACATACTTCAAACAAGACCCGAAGAATACCCAAGGCAAGCATGCACGGACCTCTTAGCCATGGTGAACCAACTTGACCGGTTCAACAACCTCGTTACCGGCCCACTAAGAGTTGCCCTAACCACTCGACTTCGATCGGTACACGAGTGCACCATGGAGTTCTACAGCACCTTCACTTTTAACTCAAGGTGCGACCCTTTCGACAATGAGGGTGTTGCATTTCGGTGTGGTGGAACTAGGTACTCGATCTCTATGGCGCAATTCGGGGCAATAGTGGGGCTGTATACGAAAGAGGATTCGGGAAGTGAAGAAAACACAAGGGGAATGCGAGAATTGGATGAAAATGAACGCCAAGCCGCATGGGCTCAGATTGGTGATGGGTTCTACAATCCGAGCAGTACTAAGAGCACTAAGCTAAGGGATCCGCTCTATCGCTACATTCATAGGCTCCTTGCTTACTCTCTTAGTCAGAGGCATGACAGCAGCAGCGTTGTTGGGTTGAGAGATTTGGTAGTCCTCCACTGCATTCACACCCGAAGACTCCTCGATGTTCCATTCCTCCTACTCCGGAACATGCATCTGAACCGGCTTGCTCATGCACCAACCCCTATTTTCTACGAGGGATGGGTGTACCGCCTCTTCAAGCACTTCACGCGCATACCTGGGTCTTTTGAAAGGAGCCCATGGTCAGGACGGGTTGATATACACATTTGTCGCTCCATGAACCTAATCTATGAGGCGGAAGACGGGTCGGTAAGCTTTCAGAGGATGCAAGGTCATGCATGGAACCCGCAAGAGGCGCTAGTCCTTCACGCTCCACTTCCCCAATACCAGTACCAACCCCACGGTGAACCGGGCCAGTCCTCCTCACAAGGAGGTGGTTTTCCTAACTTTCAGAGTTTACATGATCTTTTGCAGGAAAACCTTATATGCACCAGGAACACCTACAACCTCGCCAACAACACATACCACCGGGTCGGAGCCTTTGAATGAAACATCACCGATATCCAAGATGACATCGGAAGCATCCGGGAGGATATGGCGGGGCATGGGGTAGGAGGTGATGACAGTGATGAAGACATGCACTAGGTGGGTGGAGCAGGAGTAGGAGCGGCTGGTTGGTGATCCCACAGGTTAAATTCCCTTTCTATCGAACAATTTCCGGCATGCGTGCCGAAGTGTTGAACAATTTACTTTTACTAACTTATTTTTGTTTTTCTGCTTTTGTTTTTATCTTTAACTTGATGGTTTGGATGTTTAACTTGGTAATTTAGGACGTTTGGTATTGTTTGGTGTGGTATTTACTGATAAAACAGGTACAAACAAGGCTTAGGGTGCTAGACATTAGTACTACTAAAGCCGGGGCAGGAAAACCGGAGAAAGAAACTTGTTTTCCATCCCTGTAGATTGTCCACACGGGGTCGTGTCCGGCCGACACGCCCCCGTGCCCACCGCCCAGATCTGCTGTTTGTTTAATTTCTGCAGATTTTTGCCAGACACAGGGTCGTGCCCAGCCAACACGCCCCCGTGTCCATCTTCTGTAAGTTTTCGTTACTGGCAGTTGAACACGGGGTCGTGTCCAACCGACACGGGGCCGTGTCCAGGATGCCAGTAACCAAAAATTTTGCTTTTAACACCATTTTACACATTCAATCAACTTAAAAACTTATTTTTGGGACTCATTAAGGATAATGTGTAATTTAAGTGTGTGGGGGGGGGGGATGCTAAAACCTTGAATCTTGCAAGTCCTAATAACAAGCCTTACACAAAACTCTATTGGAACTGCTAATCACCCCAATTTTTTTCAAAAATTTTCATTTTTTTTTTTTGTCTAAGTTTAAGTTGGAAATTCAAGATCTAACAAGGTTATATTTTTACAAGTTTACAACCGATAGCGTCGTGATAAAAAGAACCAACATAAGAAAATTATGAAAATGCATGACAAACTTAGTTAAAATTTGATTATATATACTTGATCACATAAAAAAAAACCCTTTCCCACAAAAGTGAGTTTTGAGCCTTTATCGAGCATACAAATACATATCTTTATACTAAATGCTCATTTTTCGTTTCTTGTGTGAATAGCCGCTTGGTTCGTACGACTCTAGAACTTGCCACCACAATACATTCTCGGTCCTTACCAACTTAAACTCGAGTAAGTAGATGATGGAGGCATTAGGACTAACCCTTTTTCTTTCTACACCATTATTTTTCATTTTTTTTTACCACCTACCCAAAATCCCCCTAGTTAACCCCTTTGAGCCTAAACCTTTTCATTTCTTAACCCAAAACAATCACCCTTTTTTACCCACCTAAACCTTTTTATTTTTAACCCTTTCTTTTAGTAACAACGTTCGGTTTTCTAATGACTCTTCCTTAAGATATATATATATATATATATATATATATATATATATATATATATATATTGATGAAGCCAAAACAAACAAACAAGTTCATCAAAAAAAATATCTTTGTTTGAAACAATTGGTTCATCAAAATAAAATAAAAATGTGAAAAATAAAAAGTCTTTCAAAAACCGATGTTTGTTACGTTTTTCGCCCTTTTACTAACCACTAACCCAACCACCCGCCTTTAGCCCAAGCCTAACCCTTCAACCAAAAAGTCCTCTTGATATTTACAAATGTATATAGTTAAAAAGGAGGAGGATTGATTGCTTGGCAAGCTTATGGTAGGAGTAAGTTCCATGCCGCTCTCGAGTGATTCACTAAAAAATACACCTTCGGCCGAGTGTTGAGTGATCCCTCGTGAGGTATGTGAACTTGTATATAAATGGAATTTTAAAGAGGTATGTTATGCCCTAATAAATAATTTATCTTATGAAATGTTTTTAATAAATCATGACGAATAGGATGGTAAATAAATAAAAATAAAACCTAAATAATCTTGGAAATCCCGACACTCTATGACAAGCCCAAAAACCTTCTCTTCTACCCATTCCATTTGGGAGTGAATAAAGCCACATTATAAAGAGTTTTGCTTGAGGACAAGCAAAGATTCAAGTGTGGGGGTAATTGATGTGCACAAAATGCAACATATAAATTACATCAATTGTGGCACAAAACTAACCATTTTTTAGTACTAATGTTGGAAAAAGTGTGCTTTTGTCTTCCTTTTGTATTTTCAGGATTAAATGAGCTCAAATAAACAAAAGAAGCAAAAAGACAACTAAATCTAACATAAATACAAGAAAAGGAACAAAAGTGGCATGCCCGACCCCCCGACAGCATCTTCCCAAGCAAAACAAAGAAGACAGAAGACTGAACACGCCCCGTGCTCAGTGAGCACTAGGCCGTGCCCAAGTGCCAGCAGAAAAGACAAACTCATAGAAGCTTCTGTTGCCCACCACGGGGCCGTGCCCAGCGGACACGGGGGCGTGGTCAACTTCCTGCAGACGCATTTATTGTAATTGCGAATTACAATTAATGAAGAGAGAGAGAGTCAGATGGATACGGGCCGTGTCCAGCGGACACGGGGCCGTGCCCGAGCTTCTGTTCAGCCTATAAATAGGAGTGTTTGGAGCTCTTGCAACTCATCCCTTGGCACACCACCTCTCTCACACTTCACCCACCACCATCACAACACCATCATCCACCACCATCATCCATTGTCCATCATAGAGTGTGTGAGTCGTCTCGGGATCCAAGATTGATCGTAAGAGTTCTTGACAATCAGAGGCCATGTTTGCCTAAGTCTCTTACATCACTTGGTAAAGACAAGTGTTAGCGTAATACTTTTTATTTTTAATCTTTTGCACTTTTTAATTGGTTTTGTATTAATGACTTTAATTACTAGTTTCTTATGTTGAAGATGATTCTTCCTTATCGTTTGTCTGTGGTGTCTTGGCATTATTTTACTGTCTATATAAAATAAAAGATTTTCACCATTCATATCTCCACGATCTATATGGAGGTATGTTGGCTACCTGGTCGGGGGTTAAGGGAACAGTTTGGGAAGAGTCTTGCCATTGTTTAGTGTATAGATCCTGCAAAGGACCTGGGTCAAATTTAGTAGGACCTCCTTCAATACCCAAAGGTATTGGATGGCGGGGGTCCAAACTCTTTGATCCCCTCATAAGTTAAACTACTATTAAAACTTTAACCCAGCTACTTAGGACTGTATCCCTGTTGACTCAGACTACTTAGCTGAGGGTAACGTCGCCTTCAAAAGAGGGGCCTACCACATTATGCATTAATAACTTAATTAATTATCTTTCAATAATCCGACCCTTTAGGATTGTATCCTTGCTGACTCAAACTACTGGGTTGACGGTAACGTCGCCTTCAAAAGAGGGGCCTACTACAATAACTAAGATAATCTCTTAAACAAGTGCAAAAGTGCGAAAATAATCAAAGGTTACACTACACACGAGTCGGATCCAAGTGATTCATCTTGTCTATCTGTTTTTACTTTTATTTTATTTTTCAGCGTTTTAGTTAGTTTTATTTTCTTAGTTTAAAACCTTTTTCTAACATTTTGATTTGATTAGACGTTGAGGATAAACCGGTACTAAAAGCTCTTGTGTCCTTGGACGACCTCGGTATCTTACCGACACTATACTACGTCCACGATGGGTGCACTTGCCATATGTGTGTTTAGTGTTAGTAAATATCGTGTTTTATAAATTTAAAACTTGGCTAAAAAGTGTAAAAAGGGCTTAAAATATATACCTAAAATATAACACACTTCACGCACATCAGTAGAATATCAAGATACTAAAGTGTGGATGTGTATTAGTGATGGGTATGCCAATCCCACTCATGAGTTTGAAGGAAGACAACGAGTATAAAGAAACAAAAAAATGTACGAAGCGGAGAAGAGAGCTCTAGTTGCAATCAAAATGGCTCTACCTCATGAAATCAAACATACCTTTAGAAGGTATACTGCCTCAAAGGAGCTATTGGATGCACTAGAATAGAGATATGGGGTAAATTCAGAAGTCAAGAAGAGTAAAGTTGATTTACTAAAGAAACAATTCGTTGTGTTCAAATGTACGAAGAACGAGTCTCTAGAGGAGATTATCACCAGATTTTATCATCTGCTTACTAAAATTCAAAATTATGGAATAGATGGATATAAAGACGGTGAGATTAATGACAAGCTGTTAGATGCACGTCCTACAAAATGGGACATTTATACACTTATGATCAAAGGTGATCAAGGGTATGAAAAAAATGGAGCTAGAAGAAGTTGTAGGAAAGTTGAGATCCTATGAACTTAATATGAAGAGAAAGGAGACAGGGTATGATCAGGTCTAAGATCCAAGGATGTATTATGGAGTGCCCTCTTCATCTTCTATCAATGCTTCGAGTGTTAGTGCAACCGCTTTCTTGTCTAATGAGAGTGAAGCTACTAAGATTGTGACTGATGTTGATGGTGAAGTATGCCTTGTTGCTTCTTCAGGATGATCAACAGGGGGAAAGAGACAACAAGCTGGTAATTACAGTAGTAATACTAAGTCTATGCCTCTGAGTATGAAAGCTGTTGAAGAACATCTTGCTTTGCTTACTTCATTTGTTGCTTCGAATGAGAATTACATTCAGGGAAAAATATCTGATCCAGCCATATTTGACAAAGATTATAAGGAGATTGATCATGATGACCTAGAGGAGATGGATCTACAGTTCCAGATGGCTATGATCTACAAAAAAATTAATAGATTCATGAACAAAACAGGAAGAAAATCCGTTGGGAAGAATGTTGGTTTTGACAAGTCCAAAGTTTGGTGATATAACTGTCAGAATTTTGGACACTTTGCTAGGGAATGCCAAACACCAAAAGCAAAGTCTCTAGTCTCTACCTAACTCATCATTTCAATATTCTCCTGGTCAAGGTTCAAGCAACATGAATGCATCTAACAACAGTGGTTCAAGAGCTTTGATCTCCTCTACACGAGAGGGTTCTTATGACTAGAGTGCTCACTTGGAGGACTCGAGAACTATCTCACAGGTCTTCATGGCATAGATTGTTACAGTTGATGATGCATAATAAAAAGTAGATGTTGAGATTGAAAAGGAGATTGAAGTTGATAAGGTTGATGCTAATCAGACAGAGGTTCAAGAAGAGAAAGTTGTAGAGGATGAGAAGAAGTCTGATGAAAAGAAGAATACTGAAGAAAAGAAGGCGACCACTGGTTTTGATGCTTTCATGATCGACTTGAGCAAAGCGACAGGAGAGGTAAATTCTAAACATGTTAGCTCAGTTTGTTTAGGTAGCAGTGAACTAAAAGGTGATGTTGATAGATTATCGAAGCATAATCTAAGTCTGGTAAATGATCTGTCTTGTTTAAAAGAGTCAAACTTTTTGTTGAAAAGAAATGAGTCTTTATGTTTGAAGAAAATTAAAGCTTATGAAGCAGAAGTAAGCATTTTAACTAGCAAAATAAATGAAAAACTTCAAATAATCAACTTAGTTCATTATACAATGAGTGAGAAAACAAAAAAAAACATCTGAAAAATGCAAAAAGTTGACTGAAGCTCAATTGAGATTGTTAAACTTCAAAAGAAAGTAGAACAATTCAGAGATTCTTCTTTTGTAATAAAACATATGATGGGATGCATAAAGAAAAGTAATGACAAGAAGTGTGTGGGCTTCAATGAATTTCCACCACCTCTTAGTCAAGACTATTTGTTTTTGCCAAATGAAGATGATTTAACAAACATTGTATCGACTACACCTGCTATAGTGGATCCAATCATCGTCAACACACCTAGTAATTCCATATCAGAAAATGGTGATGAGTCTGAAAATAATGATGTTGATGTCAAGGACAATAACAGAGAAACAATTTTAAAAACAAAGATTGCACCTCCTAAAAATAAAACACAAACTTTTGTTAAAAAGGTTGGCTTTGTTTAAGAAAGTGACACGAAGAATGAAACAACTGTTATAAAAAAGAATCAAATATCAAGTTTGCTATAAATAAAATTTTGAAAAATCTGAAACTGAGCAAACTAAATAAGATCCTTCTAAGGCATCATCAATATCACCTGAAGGATCTAGTCCAAAGGCTTCAGTTAAAAAGTCATTTGCGAAAAGATCGTGCTTCAAATGTCATGCCAAGGGACATCTAGCAAGCTGTTGTCCTCACAAAAAAAGGGTAAAGCACTAGTGAATGAGAATAAGAGAGAAAAATCACTAGAAAAGAAAGTGTCAAGCTCACCAAAGATATCTGCTCCTAAGCAATAAGAAGGTGTTGCTGTTGGTGTAGATAGGGCTGATATAGGAACTCAATAAGTTCCTCGTTTTCAAAGAGATTAACGAAGGTTTCAGTCTGAATCTACATCTGGCAGTTATGAGAGACCTAGAAGTAGTTCACCAAGAATGAATAATTTTAATGGTCAATCAAGTAATTTCAGAGGTCAATGTCAATATCAAAATTGATACCTGAATACTGGTGGTCGAAATTTTATAACAATGATTTTAGAAATTATAACAATAATTTTTTTTGGAATCAATCGAGAGTTCATCCGAACTCAGGGTATATGTGTCAAGACCAGTATTCAAAATCAAGATTTCCAAAGGTCACAAAGTCCAAACATGTATAGGAAACCTCAGGACCAGAGATCTAATGGAAATCAAACACCATTTCTATTAACAGGTCCTAGATCCAAGACTCCAGCTAGGAGTGATGGATGTTTCTGTAGTTGATGAATCTGGAAGACCCAAGACCATTAAGGCTTGGGTTCCCCAATCTAACTAAATTTGTTTTGGTTTGTGCAGGAGCTGCTAAGGAGGATTGTCAACTTATGGTATGTTGAAAGTGGCTGCTCCAAGCACATGACGAGGGATGCGAGATTGTTGATTAATTTTGAATCTATAGATGGAGGTTATGTAAATTTTGCAAGTGCTAAAGGAGGTCATATTACAGGTTGAGGAAAAGTGACTAACGGGAAGATTACATTGGACAAAGTGAACTATGTCGAGCAGCTTAAACACAATCTTATGAGCGTGTCACAAGTATGTGACAAGGGTGACTCGGTCCATTTTACAAAGTCTAAAGCTTTGGTGTTGAAACCAGGGATGGTGATACGGATGATTGGATTGTGATGAGAGCACCAAAGAGGAATGACACTTATGTTATGGACATGGGTGCTAAAGATTCTTCCACGGTGGTCACATGCTTATTGTCAAAAGCATCCGAGGCGGAGTCAATGTTGTGGCATAGGCGCATGGCCCACATCCACTATCGAAAACTGAATTATATAATTAAAATGGTTTAGTGGAAGGGATGCCAATGCAGAGGTTCTTTATGGAAGATAAATGTCTTCCTTATCAGAAAGGAAAACAACATAAAAAACCTCACAAAACTAAAACAGTAAATTCCATTGATGCCCCTTATGAATTACTTCACACAGATTTGTTCGGTCCAGTAAACGTAAGGAGCATAGATAGAAAGTACTATTGTTAAGTTGTCATAGATGATTACTCACGTTATTCATGAGTTTTCTTTTTAGGTACATAATATGAGACAACTGAGTTGCTGATAGATCTTTTATGGAGAACGTCCATGAAGCACGCATCAAGAGGATAAGGAGTGATAATGGCACAGAGTTCAAGAATCAAATTCTGGATCTCTATTGTCTTGGTAAGGGAATAGAACATCAATACACTACTCCTTATACACCTCAACAGAATGGAGTCACTGAACGAATAACAAGACGTTGATTGAAAGCCAAGTGGCGAAGGTTAATTGATAGAGGGGGTTGTGACCTGATCCCAGGTCAATGTGTGGACAAAGATAATAATAAATGGCGTCTCGTAACCTCCTGTACAAGAAAAACATAAAAGACACCATCACCATTATGTTCCTCTAGCTGCAAAACTTTTCAACCTCTTTAAAACCACCCACAACATCTACTATTCATACTGTACTTTTTGTAAAACACTACAAATAAAGTGACAATATAATTTCAGTTCTAATTATTTAATGTTATCTTTGTTTATAGATCAGACATTATTTAAAATAATATAAGTTTTGTAATAACACAGGACAATTTTATAACAAGGAAACATGTGTTTTGATTCGAACCCATTTTGGCCCGCTACCCTGACATTCAAACACTACAATGAACTAAACATCATGGGCACGGAATTCAACTACAAAAGAGTAATCCTTAAACTGCTTTTTCATTCTCCTTAATGCAGTTGTGCACATCTATTTCTTGATACAGAAAAGCTTCAGAATGTTCAATCTGAAGGGTATAATAGTAAAATACAGCTTATAAATATAAACATAAAGTTGGTTTTTCATATACAAACATGAAAAGTAAACAGAATGCCACTTCTTGAGTTGTGACTTCAAATCTAATGCCGCATGGCGCCCGCTAACCAAACTCTGCACACCGTATACCAAAATATGGCCAAATTTATTCTACAAACTTGAATTCAAATTTCACATGTTAATCAACTGTAGTGTATTCTACTTTGCAATCAATCATCATCATCATCTGAAAATATACAAATAAAAGAAACATGAACGCTTTTTTACACAAGCTTTTAAAACCATATAAAGATTCTCACATCTTTTAAAATTACAAATTTAAGGTATAGCCCATACAAGTTACCATGTCAAGAGATGACGTGACATCGTAACTATAGCTTGACTAGGGGTGTCAATCGTGTCGGGTTGGTTGGTTGAATTGCACAATTTATTCTTGTAAAGAACATAAACCCTAACCCCCACACTTAAAATTGTGTAACCCAAACATGGCCCATTTAACCTATCTATCTAAAAGTGTCAAATGGGGTTGGCAGTAGTAATTAAATTGTAGACGTGTTAATCGGGTTGGTGTGTTGTACTAAATGGGTTTAAAGGGTCGTAAACGGGTTATTAGGTCAACCTTCAACCCAAACACACCCTGTTTATTAAACACGTTAGATATGACAATCCACTGAACAGGTTAGATATGACGACCCATAACCTAGTTCTTTTGTGTTGTGTTCCGACTCGTTTCGGAAACTGCCATCCCTAAACTTGACCATGTTTTGACATGATGCTGACATGTTAGCTTTTGAGATAAACAACGTTGATCATGGAAAAGTTTTTTTATATATTTTTTTCAAAGGAGGATGGAAAGTTAGAGCACATACCGTATATCGAGTTTCTTTGTCGGGACTAGTCAACTAAAAAGTCAACATCTTCCTTCTCTGCAAGTGAGGATGATGCATCATTATCTCTACTATTAACACCTTCTTTATGTCCATATGAAGAAGCATTATTTGTCATTCTTTTGTTATCAGGGTGAGAGTAATTAAACGATTTCTTGCAGATGCATGAAGAAGGGTATTCGTGGAAATTGAGCCCTGGTTTCATATCATCAGGTTCACCCATAAATCCCCTTTGGGCGGATTTGACTTTTTTAGAGAAAGTGGTCCAAGGCATGTTCTCCCGTTGCAAGAATAAAGCACTAAGCTTTCTAGCATTTGGCCGAATGGTTCGTTTATGACCCATGTACCTCCTTTAAACCCCACAATCAAACAAACAAGCTAGACTTAGTACCTTTATTGGCTGAATATGTTTCAAACAAAAAAAAATGCAAATAATTAACATTTTAAAACTAAAAACTAAGACGGGTCAGACTGTTTGGTAACGGGTTGGGTTGACCTAATAACACTTTTTGATACACTTCAAGGACAATTATGATTACAGAAAAATATAGGGCTATGTTAAAGTTAATTTCCATCACTTTTTATGTTTAATTATTGTTCTCTAACAACCATTTCACAAGCACCCAAAATCCACTAACTTAGCTTTATGCTTTAGATTATTGTGCTTTAACAACAATAATCTAACATTTGAATCAAAATGACTTAGGAGGTTCTACACGCTAAAAATAGTGTTCGAGCGACTTTCAACCCATTACTCTTTTAGCTAATTGATTTAAAGTAACACGTTTGACCTATATGAGATAACCGCAAGCCAAATCAACATATGTATAATCTGGTCCAAATTTCCACCTCGATGAAATAAACTTAAAACAATTTTCAAAATATGAATGATAATACCATTCAAATAATAAAATTTAAAAGAATGTTGCAGATCCAAGTAATGCTGTCAATTTATTTTGTAAACAATGATAATGAGCAAATATACATATAACTTTTTAAAACGAAAAACTGTTTCAACTTCACAGAAATTATAAGAAAAAGGTAAAAAACCAAGAATCATAATAACTGCTAGTCAACTAACATATTACAATACATTTAACATTTTACGTATTACCTATACTACTCCCCATTCTCCCTTTTGGATAATCCTGAACTAAACAACCATTTCCCTATTTACAAAGTTGTGATCAAAATTTACATTCAAACTATGTTTTCCACATTTTCTAATTTCATCAACTGCCGTAGATAAGGGTGTATTTTATCAAACATCTTTGAAACTTTCAATAAAGACGTAAGACTAGGAACTCATAGACCCAAACCAATACCCTAAATGTAGTTGTATTGATAATTATGGGCCCATTTACTTACGAATAGGTCACTTCAGGTTATGTTCTATCCCAGACGTGGCGAATAAAATAAATTGCTAAAACAACTGTCAATTGCTATGTAGTTAATATCCGGATATATCACCGATATATCAGTGATATATCGGTTATCAATCCCCTGCTGAGATATCGGTGCAAGATATCGGTACCGATAATATCGGTGATATTGACCGATATTTGACCGATATTGGACCAATATTTGACCGATATATCACCGAGTTTCCCGATATCAGTACCTTTCTTCTTAATTCTACCATTCGTCTTTCTTCTTATTGTTGCTATTAGTGTTTTAAGTCTTAACTGTTAGTTGTTGGTGTTAAATGTTGCTGTTTTAAGTCTTAGTCAGTTCCTACTTGCTACAATTGTTAGTGTTTTGCAAGTTGTAAAATTAATTTGTTAATGGTAGGATAGCATACTGAATTGTTAGTGTTAAGTTGCTATATATATATAAATTTAGCATGATATTAAAATTACCGATATCCCACCGCGATAACCGATAACTCAAATATCAGTCCTTGACTATATTTTACCGCATTAACTACTTAGGTCACTTGATAGAACAGGGAAACCCAAAGTCTTTTTTTAACAATTAGTATCTAAAAAAGATTTGAGCATACATACCTTCGACCAGCAAGAACTTTGGCCATGTTTCCATTGTAATTTGTGACAAAGACATCACTCTGATCACATACAATGTAATCTATGGCAGCAAGACGAGAGGAAAAGGGAAGAAAAGGCTGGAGCTCTTTACTAGCTAGCATTTCCTTTGTGTAAAAATTCGGAAAAAGTTCCCTAAGAGGCTGCAAAGTTGCTTCTCCACCATAAATCTCACCAGATGCAACGTAAATGTATGTCTCATTATTAAAACCCAGTGCACGTAACATCAGTCCCACCTCATGAGGTGTAAGGGGACACTTCCCTTGTTTCCGCGCCTCTCCATCAGAAAGTATATCCTAAAATAAATTAGTAAATAAAAAAGAATTATACATACACATACGTACATATATGTAGAGAATCACAATTTTAAATACATGACAAATTTTAAGTAGAGAATCACAAGAACCACATAAGCACTTATACTTACTGTTATGCGGTCAAGCAACCGCCTTATGTATCACTACTTATAGCAATAGGTACATGTGTTTATGTGATTCCTGGAATTCTCTACTTAAAAGCTAACATGAATTTTATGAAAAAAAAAGAAGCTCACAGGCAAAGTTTTCCATCTTTTCCTGATTTCACCAAGCTCGTCTCTCACTTTATCGCCGCCACCATAGTAACAGCCAGAAAATGCAAGCATATCAGGTTCAAACCTATCATAGAAAGAACAACAGTAGACGAACAAAGTACATACTGGATCACTAAGTAATATAATTACCCATCACTGTTAAACAATTCTATTTACTTTAATATACTTAAGTCTTTTTCTGTATTCTTATACTCAGGAGAGTTGAAAAACAAAGATATAAAGTATATGAGCAACAAAAAGGAACCTTAAGTGAACAGCAATGTAGCGCTTTGCCATGTTCCTCATTTCCATCACCAGTTTATGACCAAGTTTTTGTAACGGTTTTGTAAAACGCAAAGCATGATAATTGACCCGACACCGTAGCCTTTGTAGTTCTTCATCTAGGTCGTAGGCAAGCCTGTAATCAAACTTTGTCAGCTGAACAACCTGCACGATTTCGTCATCACGTATCAAAAACCTGTTCATTTTTCACCATAACAAACAACCAGAATGCATTGAATACATAGCCTTCTCACATGCCGCCTTAAGAGTGTGGGCAGAACTTCATCAAGGTAATACTGAGGTTCTGATTTCCGTGGGACCAGCTTGGTGTACGGGAGTTTCTCAAGTGCCCGCATATATTTGTCTGGGACCCTTTTGACAACTTGAATATCCTTCGCAAGGAAGGAAATAAACCAATCCACATCAAAAATGTTTGCAAAATCACTGCAAAGTTAATAATAGAAATCAGATAAATAAGTGAACACCTCACTACTAACTCACGACATCTTTCAGTAATGAAATCTCAACTTACCTATCGTCTTTCCAAAACGAATGATGATCCAACTCAGGAACAACCAACGTAGCATTCAATATGCGTGCAACAACAACAGCATCAGTTATCTGTACAGAAAAGATTGCAAAAAGACAAATGATTGCCTATTTTTCATTTTATCATATTTTCTTAATCAGAATTTGTCAAACACTTAAACAACAGATTATATTATTATCACAACTTCGAACAGAAAAGAATTCCAAACATTATCTTTTGCAGTCCTGAAAATTAGCTGATTCTAGTTCTAGTTATTCAATATCGCATAATCACTTTCATAAGATAATAAAAATGCTTACTCCGATTCTTTGTTGATTCAAGCCTCCACTAGTAGCAATGAGCAAATAGCCATTTGATAGTGGCTCATGAACAGGAGCTGTGTAGGAAAAAAAAAATTAGTGTGTTGACCTCAACGCAACAGATTTAATTCAGATTTAATATTGAGAAACTTTAAAAATCTGAAGGCCAGTAGTGATCCAAGGCAATGAATGATTATATATATATTATATAGAATAGATTCTTATCAGATTCAGAGGGGCAAGTATCTTCAAAATAGAACTGTTAAATGTTGAACCCAAAATAAGTTGGTTACCAAATTTAGTATTGATCCAAGGCATTCAATGATTAAACACAAAGCATAGTTTCGTGTTAATGCTTCAGGTCAAAGACAAGATATATATGTGACATTAGGGGTGCAAACGAGCCAGGAATCTCGCGAGCTGCTCGAGATCGGCTAGAGAAAAAGCGCGAAACGAGCCGAGCTTGAGCCTAAAATAAAGCTCGTTTATTTATCGAGCCCAAGCTTGAGCCACGCATGTGAAGCTCGTCAGGCTCGTCGAGCCTTAGTTTAATATTAGTTTTTATTAATATTTAATAACATTTACCCCTTATTTAAAGTCATCTGGTAAACGAGCCGAGCCCAAATCTAAAAATAAGCTTGTTTAGTAAACGAGCCCTAGCTTCACTTATTGAGCACGCGAGCCTAAACAAGTCTATTAATTATATTATTTTTATTACATATATTAATTAATAGATAATAAACGAGCCAAGTTCAAGCTTGAGAAACTACCAACGAGTCGAGCTCGAGCTTTAAAAACAAAGCTCGAACCGAGTCGAGCTCGAGCTCAGGCTCGGCTCGGTTGCACCCTATGAGTCACCCATCACCGGCTACTATTTAGTACTTACCAAATGCTTTTTAAAATTTAAAAAAAAAAAAGTAAAAGAATGCTCCTGTAATCATCATAAAAAAACTCCAAACTGGGATTATAATTTAAGTATTATATTAAGCCCAAAACCTAACAAGGAAAACCCAGTAGAGCTTTGAGAGCTTGCAGAGGCCAATAAAAAATTGGAATTGGCAAGAAAGCACAAAGCGGAATAATATGGCATTTTCATTGCACAACGGTGAAAACTTAAGAAATATGTTACACTCACTTACACAATAGTAAAGCAGTGTGCCTCAGTTCTGAAAAATGTCCAAGAGTAACAATCATAGTGGATAAGAAAACTTACGTGCATAATGAGGGCCTCTTTCACTGCATCCATAATAGAACTTTGATGACTTGGATTTCCATATGTCAATTGGTCCATGACCAAATCCACCCTAAATTTTAGAAGTTAGCATTGTTGTCAAGTCAATATTTATGAACTTAAAAATGTGATTCCTAAATACAATTTGCAGAATGATAAATTTAAATTCAAAATTCATTTGATTTTCCATTATGGAGACATTGGAAAACTGGTAACGAATAAAAAGAAAGAAAAAGGTAAGAACAGGAACAGCAATCTGTGACTTAATAAAAAGCTATTAGCTACTAATATCGCATGTTTATCAAAACTATTGGGCCTCTAGAATGTTAGGTAATACCCATAAACATAGTTGTTAATGACGAGTAGCAACAAATAGCGATAAGATACCTATATGCTACATAGCAAATAACGATAAATAGCGGGTGCTATTTTATAAATAGCGATACACTAGAAAAAATTGTATATGTATATTTAACAAAATACCCCGGTATATATGCTACTTTACATGTATATTTAACAAAAACCTAAAATCCAACTATTTTATAGCTATATTTAATTGCTATTTATATTAAAAAAAAGAAAAAAAATAAAAAAATAAAGTGTCGCTATTCTTGCTATCCATCGCTACAACCCTAATAGGGTCACTAGACCTATACGCTACATAGCGCGATATAGCGATCGCTACGATCACTATTGACAACTATGCCCATAAACCCTAAAGCTATATCAAATAAAAATTAACTCATCATAAAACAAAAGGTGAAAGCTCTTGCATAATTAGATATCCAAGAAAAGACCCAACTAAATATAAAGAAACAAAAAAAACGTAACAATTTAGCTAAAAATATAAGAAAGAACAACAATCATGCAATTCAATACATTAAAGGTTTGATAACAACTTTACCCTAATTTATGCAAGTGAACAAGCTTAACTATGACAGATACCAAAAGGTTTAAACTTGTTTCCGAAGTCAAAGCAGTACATCAATGTAAAAAGAAAGCTACAGCCCATACAACACACGCCTATACAAAATCTTGCTCAAATTTCACACCAACGGACAAAAAACAATCAAATTCTGCTAAAACCTTACCATAACAGTACAGCAAATATCAAATTCCTCCATTACACAAGCACATATAGATTGATCAACACGAAATCACACATATAAGCAACTATATCTCACACTTTTTATGCCTTTGTTTGCGAAACAGAACCAAAATGTTGAACTAGTATACCTTTTTGCTGTACCAGAACCGATGTTTAACGAGTTTCTGAGAGTACCACTCGAGATTCGAAGCCACATGGCCAGTAAACAGCGAGATTAAACCTAAAGCAAACAAGATCACACCACAAACCACTGACCATGGGATCCGCCGTCTCTGTCCTTTGCCCAATCCCGCCGGCAGCCATAACCACCACCAACGCCGGTGCCGCCGATTACGCTTCAGCTTTTTCCGATGGTTATTATTAGCCGAAACCAATTCCCCTGCACTATACCTCCCACTTTTTGATTCTCTCATTTCTATGGCAATTTGTATTCGTATCACTAGATACAATAATCTCCCTCAAATTCATATTACATTCAACTGCGAAACTTCTTCTCCGTTCTTCCAATAGCAATGAAGGCTAATTACGTACATGAAACCCTAAATTTGTGTTAGCATCACTACATACAATATATATTCTTCCCTCAGTTTCATATTACATTCAATGAGAAACTATATATTCTTCTTCTTCGTCGTCGTTCTTCCGAAGATTTTTAAGACTAATTACGATCGCTTCGTACCTGAAACCCTAATTTTGTATTATTACAGATTTATAGATGCATACAATATACTCACTCAATTTCATATTACATTCACCTGAAAAACTCTCTATTCTTCTTCTTCAGAAGATATTTAAGGCTAATTACGTACAGAAAACCCTAATTTTGTATCAGTATTTTTATAGCTACATACAAATATACAATATAGTCACTCAATTTCGTATTACATTCGCCTGAAAAACTCTCTATCCATCTTCTTCGTTGCTAATTAGGTAGAGAAAACCCTAATTTTGGGTGGATTTAGGGTTTTCAATTGCGATTATTTGGCAATCAGCTACAGCGGGTTTGATTATGGAACAAGAGAACGTGTGATTCCGCGTGAATTGAGAACAGAAGAAATTTGTGAGAGAGTATTGTATTGAATCTGGGTGAAGATATGATATGAACGCAAATTAATTTCTAATGGCGATCGGATTCTGTTGAAATTATTATTTATTTGTCAAACAATTAAATTAGTTTGATGGTCGGGTTTAGTCGGCAGCTTTCATACACTAGTCCGGGGTGTTTTAAGTTTCGTTCCGGTTTGGTTTGGTTATTCTTCACCAAACTTTTGACTTTAATGTAGAATTTTGTTTGTTTAGGTTATAACGTGAAACAAAGATTTAAAACACCAAAGAATATTGAAAAAAAATATATTATCAAACTCAAGATCTAAGCAGTCAATAGCGGTGCGCTATAGCGGTTAGTGGACCTCAGGGTGTGTAGCGGTCCAAATAGCGGTGGCCTATAGCGGTTCCGCTATTAGCGGCGCTAAATACCGCTATAGCGCTGCTATAGCGGTGACCTATAGCGTTTATAGCAGTAACGGTGTTTGATTGTGTTAATTCTTAAATTAAACACTTCAAAGTTACTGTTAGTATTTGATTTGCAACATGTTTTTGATAATGAAATGATATTACTATGAATTTTGATATTACTATTAATATTTTTCAAAGATATATTTATATATATATAAAAATACATAAATTATGCATGGTATAAAAATTACCGCTATAACCTATATATCATATAGCGGACCTTGACCGCTATTCGATTTTGGACCACTTTAACTACATAGCTCAAGATAATATTTAAGAAAACTTATTACAAATTAGGATCGATTTGTTTAGGCGGGGAAAACCCAAATTTTGATAGCCACATTGATTGAAAAATTTAAAAATCAGATTTTTGTTTTTATAGATTTACATATAATAAGTGATTGTTATAGGCTTGCTATAAATAAATCATAGAACCATACGAATCTACCTACGAAATATTTTATTAAAAAATTAAGTGGTAAATAAAGTAGGTTAGCTTATGAGTTTTGACCTTTTAATGTTAATTTACCAGGGTTTTTTTTATAAAATTGCAATCTTGTTTTCATAGATTTAAATCTGAAGTAAGTAATGAGTAATAACTATAGGTAAGAAAATTATAAAACCTTACGAACCTACCAAGTGATGATTTTTTTACTGCTTTAATTATAGTAAAGGGGTAAATAATGAAGGTTAACTTATGACTTTTTATTGTTAGTTTACCAGTTTGATGAAATCATATTTTTGTATTCATATATTTACACCTTAGCATGAGGATTAGGGCTGAGCAATTTACGGTTCTAAACCACCAGAACCGCGGAATCGAACCGGAACCACCAGATCCGAACTGTGTTGTTCGATTTCGGGTCCGGTTCCGGTTCTTAAGTTTAGGAGAAAACGGTTCTCGGTTCGGTTCCGGTTATAACCGGCGGTTCCGTTTAAAGAACCACTAGAACCAGTTTGGTTTTAAACTTTAAATAATATATTTAAAAACCCTATTAGTTTGGTTTTAAACTTTAAATATTATATATAAAAAAATGTATCTAGTATTAAAGAATATAAAAATAGTTTTGATACAATGTTTGAATGAAGTTTTGTGATGGTTAACTAAAAGTTTTTTAGTTAACTTTTGTTTTTTTACATTGTACACTTTCAGTTTAAAACATTTTATTGTTGTTACTTTTACTCTGATCGGTTTGACTTTTGGATTTTGCAACTCTTAGTTATATATTATAAACGGTTTATTGTTTTAAATTTTTTATTTTGTTGTTATTTTTAGGATTTAATTGACAACCGGTTCCGGCAAGAACCGTTTACGCAAGAACCGTTTAACCTGGTTCTGAACTGAATCGGAACCGCCAGAATACGGTTCGGTTCTGGTTCTTATATTTAGAATTAAACGGTTCTGGTTCGGTCCCGGTTTGGTCCGGTTCTGAACCGTTGGGATTCACATGATGACTATAATCGTTATAGTTTTCCAAAGCTTTTATCTTATCTAGCCTAATTTTAAGCAAATAATTCAAAACCCAATACCCATTTTACATAAAACGTGAATGGAAAGATTTGAAAAATTTAATGGATTAAGTTATCATTAAATCATTAGGAAATCAAAAACCATGAACTATTCAAATATTGAACAAAAGATATTATTACACTCAAGATAATATTTAAAAAACTTTTTACGAGATTAGCATCCATATGTTTAGGCGGGAAAACCCAAATTTTAATATCCTCATTGATTGACACATGTCCACAAAATCATCATACTCAGTAAATCACACCAATAGCAAAGCTAAGTGTAACACCCCGACCGTGTAATACAAAAAATCACGGCAGAAACGTCGAGGAGTCATGTCACAGAATCATTGTTTCACAACATATAGTAATTGAAGTTTTGTTTTATTTTGTTAATAGACTCGTTGTTTTGATACAAACCAAATAAGTACAACAATTGTCTTTCAAGTTTTAAGTCACTAAAGCCCGCGTCCATCCTATGTGAAGCAAACAATCAACAATCGTCACATAATAGAACCTGAAACATATGTGAAAACAGTCAGCATAAAAATGACGGCGAGTACATAGGTTTTGTATGTCAAATTCATGGCTTTGAATCCATATTGCAATACCTCGACCAACTACGAGAGTTGTCGAGTATGTACCTTGAAATCAAAAGTGTTTGATATTGCAATATGTTTTATCAACTTTACAAGATACTATAAGTATACAAAAACCATTGTAGCCATAAATCTTGACTGCAAACATTTGTCTTTGTAAAACCAAGTAGTAAATCTTCTTGAAAGTAAACATCATATGGTTTATATCTTTAAGTAAACCTCATTGTGTAACATTGTTTGAAATCATTCGTCCAAGTGATCTAGATAACGCTACAACATGTAATGTGATAAAAGCACTTATATATAGGAAGTACCAGCGGCGTATCCACCATGCTTTTATCACATTACACTCGTCCCGTTATCTTAGGGCTGGCATATCGTGTATACTTGTACACGATAATACACGAACACGATAATACACGATACACGAAATCCCATACACGAACACGACACGATAAGGTTTCGTGTCGAGTTTTCCATACATGAACACGAAATATTTTTTAACAGGTATACACGATAATTACCTGTTAATACCTGTTTACGAATGTTTCAATATTTACATATCTAGGAACCTGTTTAGTGAAACAAAAGTTGCCAAAAGTTAACAATAGGCTTAAATAATGCATGAACGCATAATTCGTAACAAGTTTGAAACAAAATCTATAAATGAAAAATTACAAAAGCTTTAAATAATTCATAACATCCATTCAAAACAATGTAAAGTTCATTGGAATGGGAACAAGAGAGTTTCAGAAACTATAAAGATAAGTGATAAAATCATGTTTTTAAAATACATGGTCACACTAAATTATAGTTTTTATTAATTAAAATTGTTAACATGTATTAACAGGTAAACATGTATTTTACCTGTTTAGACACGAAAATTAACAGGTATTTTCGTGTCTACCTGTTTAACCTGTTTAGTACTTGTTACCTGTTAAGGCCATACACGATACTTGTTAACTTCGTGTAGGTTCGTGTCATGTATTCGTGTACATGTCTAAAATTGTCGGCCCTGCGTTATCTAATCACTTACCATAAACCAATCGTTCAAATCGTCCGTGTTATAAACCATTGTTCAATCGTCCGTGTTTTAATTGTGAAATACAACTTTTGGTCGTTCTTTAATGAATACATTCAAACCTGTGTGACACGACTATACCACCCATGGGGTATCTTTAATAGACCCTGAAAGGCCTCTTTAACAAGACTAACAATCCAACATGTGATTTGTTAATCAGAAAACAGTTTCTGTCGTTACCCACATTACCTACCAAGTCCATGGGGATAGTCCGATAACGGGATTTATCAGATCCTATGGTACCATAACATACTACTGGTCGGCTTGATCAAAGCTAATGAATGTCATTCGTCTTTCAACTAACGCCCCAACAAGTTTGTTCACATTATTGAAATAGTCAAGTTTTATATAAACCACAGTCTTTGTTTTTGAAAACTTGTAAAGCATTTAGCACATATGAGTCACCCCAAAACAATTGAAAGTATAAAAGAGGGGAGCTATGTACTCACTTGGGATTGCTAAGTATCTTTGAATCAAGTGAAGTATCAAGCTTCAAATGTGTCCTAACGTGTCCTAACATCGGTAACTATGTTATAGCATCGGTACATAATCGGAGGAATGGATAGAATGAGGTCTTGTAAACCAAATGAGTGTTGGAACTCATATAAAATGGTTTAACAAAGTCGACATCCTGATTTGGAATGAATCCTAAGTGCTTTCGACCCATTATGACCCGTTAAGGTAGTTTACGCTAATTTAACGTGTCATTTGCGCAAATGCGCATTCGGATGGTCTAACTAGTCCTATGATAAGTCTTATATGCCTAAACATGTTTAATAATATTGCACAATCAGTTTATGTGTCAAAATTTAGGTTACATATGCTTAAATTGAATTTATGTGCAAAAAGGGCATTTTGGTCATTTCCTAAAGGCATATAAACTACCTATCATAAGACTAACCAAACGAAGTGACCATAAGGTATAACCTCGGAAGGTTATTCCCTATACAACTATGGTCACAAAATATGTTTGGTCAGATCCTAATGATCGACCAAACGGGTCGGGTTCGAAAGTCTAGACGGTTGTCGAGACCGCTTGACTTACGACCCTAAACAAGCACTAAACTAGAAGTGACGAGTTAAACATGTTAAAACATGTTTAACTAAGTTAGAAAACTGATTTGGTATCAAAACAATGTGTTTTGATACCCGAAAATTTCCGTCGCAAAATGCACATAATCTTGCATTTTGACCGAAACTTTGACTCGTCACTTCGACTAGTCAACGTGGTAATCAGTAGTGATAAAACAGTGGTTAACCAGGAGAGGTTAATTCACTGGTCTTGTCAAGTAGGGTTAATCCCTTCTTTCCGAGGATCGGTGGCTTGACCGTCGGTTGGGGTGTCTCCTGCACAAGGAAAACACACCGTGACTCGTAACAAGGAGGAAGGGGTGGGGGTGCTCCTTGTTACCACTCTCCGGCGTGAGAATCAGTAATTTGCTTGAGAAGCAAAGTGTGTGATAGTAGTAGTTGTGAGGGAGTTGAGAAGCGATACCTCAAACTGGTTTGGGATCGGTATTTATAGCCGAGGAATGAAGGAGGGTGGTTGAGTTGACAGACTGACTGTCACACCCCCAAAATCCACCTACGGATAACACCCGCTTTGAGGGCGTGACTGACCAGGATCCAGCCACCAATTATACCGAACATCGAATAATAGTAGAAATATTTACTATCCAAGGTGGTGAGCAATACCATAGCTTAAGTTCGATGATTAGTTTAACAAAACAGCGGAAGCATAAACCAAAGTAGTTTTAAAGATAGTTCTTAGTTCAAGGTAAATAAACCCAACACACGGGTTCCGACGAACACTACACATCCCCAAGCAGCAGCTCCTCAGTCACGGGTTACCTGCAAAGCATGCAGTAAGGGGTCAACAATAATGCTGAGTGAGTTCACTGGTTGTCCAGTTTTAGTTTACCAAAAACTTAGGTTGTTTAGATAAAGCATTTATAATCACGTTGTGGGGAGCTACCCCATCTGTAAGCTCACTAAACTGTAGATACCGAAACTGTTGACGGAATAATATCGTGCCCCGAGTCAATGTCTATCGTCATTGACCATGTTGCAAGGTCTACTAGTTCACGCCCGATCTCCCCCGGTCACGGTGTGAGGTTGTCAAACCTAATAGCGCTATCAACTAATAACCCGTTCGCCCCCGGCGACTAATCGGTATTTTAAGCAGGGACTTAGAGTGATAGGGTTTTGTTTAGTATAGCTAGTTGTGATTTATAAATAATGTCCAAACGTATCTCCCCTGGAGATAGTAGTTACCCATTCTGTTTTCCCCCGGAGTAATGGATCAAAAGTATTTTTTCCCAAAGTTGGTAGTTTGTTCGTGTCCCTCCGCGGGACGCATGCTTTTAGTGGGCGAACTCACCTTGGGTTGCTCGGCAGATTAGGTTACTTGTCAAACACGTTGGTCGCCACGTCCTAACATGGTTACCGGTATGGATCAGGTTTGGTGTACAAGCAATCACGTAAAATCTACACATAACTAACACGTTGCATGCATGAAATCAAACAGTGGGTTATTGGGCCGGCCTTAACATTTACACAGTCAAACAGCAACACATAATCCAGTTAACAGGCAGCCCATATTACACATATCGGCCCAACAACCAAAATGGACAGCCCAGTCGCAACCAGGTGGTCTCGAGTCGCAACCAGGAGGTCTCGGCTTGTCACGCTGTGGTTGCGAGTCGCAACCGTCGTAGTCTCGAGTCGCAACCGTCGCGGTTTCGAGTTGTCATGCTATGGTTGCGAGTCGCAACCGTGTGGTCTCGAGTTGTCTTGCCATGGTTGCGAGTCGCAACGGTGCGGTTGCGAGTCGCAATGCTGTCCCTTTCATGTTCACGTGATGATTCAGATACATCAGTCCCATTAGTACAATGTAATCAGGCCCAAATCGAGTAATAGCCAATAAGGTTCAACTAACAACTTTTCCTAATCAGTCTATTAGTAAAATTGGATCAAACATTGCCTTTTTGAAATCTTCAAACCACATTCAACAAGTTCATCACAAGTTCATAGTTTTCTAGGGTTTTCACCTTAACATAATCATACATTTGGACCGAAAATCACATATTTCTAACAAGATTATTATGCAAGAACAAGTAAAACATACACTTTGTAGCCGAAATCTTGTGTTTAACAACCTCATATTGCAAGAAACAATGAAGCATAGATTGGTTGGCCATGAATACTCTTAAACTACCATTTTCTAGCCATTTTAAACATGTTATCACATATTTTCAAACTTTACAAATCAACCTAAGAATCATGCATAATACTACTAACCAAGCATTTCATAGTTCATTCAACACAACATAAATCCTATGCATATAATAATAATTAACACTAACCGGTTGTGAAGAAGAAGAAGGAGCCGAAACAAAGGAAAGGAACCGAGAAGATGGAGTGTCCGAGTGATGATCTTGACCGAGTTTCTTGTCCGAGATTCTTGAGCTTGAACCGAAAGTTGGAGGAGAATGGAATGTTGTTTGGGGTTTTCTAGTTGAGAGAGAAGAGAAGTGTATGTGTGGATATGTTTGTGTAACAAATGAGGGAAGTGAGGAGAAGGTTGGGATTATATACCAAGTGTCAAGTTGGTTAAGGGGGGTTTCGGCCCAAACCGGTTACGGCCCGAGAGGCCCACTCGAGACCGAGTGGCCCACTCGCAACCGAGTGGTTGCGAGTCATGGTCTCGACTCACTAGTTTATACGCATATACTTATATATATAATACATACACAACACATATCATGCAAAAAGATCACGTTTTCATTTAATAATATATATATACACAAAAATATTACAAGGTGTTCGTTCGGAAAAACCTAGAGTGTCACATTATCCCCAAGTTTTAAGAACTTTCGTCCCGAAAGTTAAAGCAGCCATTGCCAAGCTAGCGTGTTTCAACGGGGTGTCACATCATCCCCCCGTTAGTTTGGAATTTCGTCCCGAAATTCGGTTGTAGCTTCAGTGCTGGGGGTTTCATTAGGGAACAACTGGGGATACTTGGACTTCATCTGGTCTTCCCGCTCCCAGGTAAACTCTGGGCCACGTCGTGAGTTCCAACGAACTCGCACAAGAGGTATCTGGCTACGTTTGAGGGTTTTGATCTCTCGATCCGTGATCTCAATCGGTTCCTCAGTAAAGTGTAGCTGTTCATCAATAGTGAGTTCCTTGAAAGGAATTATGAGTGTTTCATCTGACAGACACTTCTTCAGATTAGACACGTGAAAAACATTGTGCACTGCACTCAGCTCTGCAGGCAGGTTCAATCTATAAGCAACCTTACCGACTTTCTCGGTAATTTCGAATGGTCCAACATATCGCGGATTCAGCTTGCCGCGTTTGCCGAAACGAACCACACCCTTCCAGGGTGAAACTTTAAGTAGAACCCGGTCCCCGACCTGGAATTCTAGCGGTTTCCTACGCTTATCAGCGTAGCTTTTCTGACGGTCACGAGCTGCCGCCATGCGTTGCCTGATCTGGGCAATCTTTTCCGTTGTGTCTACCACCAGTTCTGGGCCTGTGAGTTGACTGTCACCGATTTCCGCCCAGCAAAGAGGTGATCGGCATTTACGACCGTACAATGCCTCAAAAGGTGCCGCCTGAATGCTAGTGTGGTAGCTGTTATTGTAGGAGAATTCCACCAGCGGTAGATGCTTCTCCCAGTTCTTGCCAAAATCGATCACACATGCTCTAAGCATGTCTTCCAGGGTTTGGATGGTGCGTTCAGACTGCCCATCTGTTTGTGGGTGGTAAGCGGTGCTCATGTCCAAACGTGAGCCAAAGGATTTGTGCATAGCTTGCCACAACTCGGAAGTAAAACGAGCGTCTCGGTCGGAAATAATAGAAGTTGGCACCCCGTGCCTGGAGACTACTTCCTTTAAATAGATTTCTGCCAAGGTAGAAAACTTGTCTGTTTCCTTAATGGCCAGAAAGTGTGCAGACTTAGTCAATCGATCTACTATCACCCAAATAGTGTCATTCCCGCGTTGGGATCTAGGTAGACCTGTAACAAAATCCATGGAAATTTGCTCCCATTTCCACTTCGGGATTTCGGGTTGCTGGAGTAGACCTGCTGGTTTCTGATACTCAGTCTTGACTCTTGCGCAGGTCAAACATTTGCTAACGTAAGCTGCTATGTGGGCTTTCATGCCAGGCCACCAGTAAGTGGTCCTTAAGTCGTGGTACATCTTATCTGAACCAGGATGTACTGAATAGCGGGACTTATGGGCTTCGTCCATCACAAGCTCTCGTAGATCTCCGTAAAGTGGGACCCAAATGCGCCCTGCCACATAGTAGGCGCCGTCTTCTTTTTGCTCTAGTCGTTGTCTCGATCCTCGCAGGGACTCAACCCTGATGTTTTCCGGTTTCAGAGCTTCAATCTGAGCATTCCGAATCTGGGTAGGGAGATTTGACTGGATGGTAAGTTGTAACGCTCGCACGCGCTTGGGCGTAGTGTCTTTTCGGCTGAGGGCATCTGCCACGACATTGGCCTTGCCCGGATGGTACCTGATGGCGCATTCATAATCATTCAGAAGTTCGACCCATCGGCGTTGTCGCATGTTTAATTCCTTTTGCTTGAAGATATGCTCGAGACTCCTGTGATCGGTGTAAATGGTGCACTTGGTACCGTACAGGTAATGTCTCCATATCTTAAGTGCAAAGATCACTGCTCCTAGTTCCAAGTCGTGCGTAGTGTAGTTCCTTTCGTGCGTCTTAAGTTGTCGAGAGGCGTAAGCAATAACTTTGTCGCGTTGCATTAACACACAACCGAGCCCATGGATGGATGCATCACAGTAAACCACAAAGTCGTCCGTTCCTTCAGGTAACGAGAGAATAGGAGCGCTACAGAGGTTATCCTTTAGTGTCTGAAATGCGGTTTCCTGAGCTTCACCCCATTTATAAACCATACCCTTCTGAGTAAGAGCCGTGAGAGGCTGAGCAATCTTTGAGAACCCCATGATAAATCTTCGATAGTACCCTGCTAGTCCCAAGAATTGGCGGACTTCGGTCGGAGTCTTAGGGGTAGGCCAATTCTTTATAGAGTCGATCTTTGCAGGGTCAACGTGAATTCCATCCTTGTTAACCACGTGCCCAAGGAAATGGACTTCTCGAAGCCAGAAGTCGCATTTCGAGAACTTGGCATACAGTTGCTCATTGCGAAGGAGTTCGAGGATAAGGCGCAGGTGCTGTTCATGCTCTTCTTGACTTTTCGAGTAGATCAGGATGTCGTCTATAAACACGATCACAAATTTGTCGAGATAGGGTTTGCACACTCGGTTCATGAGATCCATGAATACTGCGGACGCGTTGGTCATTCCAAAGGGCATAACAAGGAATTCATAATGACCATAACGAGTTCTGAATGCAGTTTTGGAGATGTCTTCATTACGGACCCTTAGCTGATGCTAACCTGATCGCAGGTCAATCTTAGAATAGTAGCTCGATCCTTGCAACTGATCAAATAGGTCGTCGATTCGCGGGAGAGGGTAACGATTCTTGATGGTAACCTTGTTCAGCTCACGATAGTCAATGCACATTCGGAACGTGCCATCCTTCTTCTTAACAAAGAGTACCGGTGCTCCCCAGGGCGATGAACTAGGGCGGATAAACCCTTTATCCAATAGTTCCTGTAGTTGAGTAGAGAGTTCCTTCAATTCTGCGGGGGCTAGTCGATAAGGTGCACGAGCTATTGGCGCTGCTCCGGGAGCTAGCTCGATTTGGAATTCGACCTGACGGTGGGGAGGGAGTCCAGGTAATTCCTCAGGAAATACCTCGGGGTAGTCACGCACTACTGGAAAATCTTCAATCCTCTTTTCCTCTTCCTGCGTGTTGGTGACAAGTGCTAAGATAGCAGTGTGCCCTTTTCGTAAACACTTCTGGGCCTTCAAGAATGAGATAACGCCGGAGATTTCTCCGCCTTTGCCACCTTGTACAATGAGGGGTTTGCCAGAACGGCGGGGAATACGAACTGCTTTCTCTTGACAGAGGATCTCAGCGCGATGCTTGGATAACCAATCCATACCGATAACGACGTCGAAGCTTCCAAGAGTAACAGGGAAAAGATCGATGCTAAACGTCTGACCAGACAATTCTAGTTTGCAGCCTTTGATAACATGTGAGGCCTCGATGTTTCTACCATTAGCTAATTCGACGATATGAGGAGAACTTAGTAACGAAAGCGGACGCTTAAGCTTCTTACTAATACGTAGGGACACATAAGTAGCATCGGCTCCAGAGTCAAATAATACAGAAACATAACGGTCATCGAGTAGGAACTTACCCGCCACGACATTGGGGTCATTCCTCGCTTCGCCAGCTCCAATCACAAAAGCCCTTCCCCTAGCACCATTCCCAGCATTGTTGTTCTGATCGTTGTTTCCAGCTCCCTGATTGTTGTTGCGGTTCTGGTTCAGTTCAGGGCAATTCTTCTTAAAGTGCCCCTCAGCTCCACACTGGAAACAACCCTTAGCGTTCCCGTGATGTTGTTGCTGCTGGTTCTGCCCCATGGGACGTGGACTCCTACAGTCCTTGGCCTCATGCCCCATCTTGTTACATCGTTGACACTGACTTTTCCCACAAGGCCCGCTGTGATGTCGATTGCACTTGTTGCACTTGGGGTGGTTACCGCGATAGCCACCCTGTTGTTGAGTGCCCTTGTTGTTTTCAGTTTTCCTTTGCTGTGCCGGGGCCTGAGTGGGGTTAGCATCCTTGCTTTGATTTCCTTCCCACTTACGCTTGTTGTCACTAGAAGTTCCGACAGTAGCACTGATCCTTTTGGGCAACCTGCCCTCTTCTACGGCCTGATCAGTAAGTTTGTGAGCAAGTCGAACGATTGGCTGAATGGCAGTGAGGTTGGCTGAAGTTACATGGCTTCGAATTTCTGGAGCCAAACCCTTGACGTACAACTCGATTCTTCGATACATAGGTCGAGACATGTTTGGGCAAAGAGCAGCATAGTCATTGGACAGCTTGGTGTAGGTTTCAATCTCTGACCCAACCATCTTAAGCGCATAGTACTCGTTCTCAAGTTTGTGGATGTCATCCCGGTGACAGTACTCCTCCTTAATCATATCCTTGAAATCCTCCCACGCAGTAGCATTAGCAGTTTCCAACCCAAACATCTGAATCTGCGCCTTCCACCAGGAAAGCGCGTTTCCTTCAAGCGTAGCAGTAGCAAACTTTACCCAATTCGCAGGGGAACACTCACAGATAGCAAAGACAGCTTCAACTTTCTCAATCCAGTGCAGAAGACCTATGGCACCCTCAGTGCCGTTGAAAGGGAGAGGCTTGCAATCCATGAAAGTTTTGAAAGTACACACGGGTGGTTGCGCAGGTGCATGCTGACCTGTTCGTGAGAAGCGAAGCGTATAGATTTAGGGATAAAAGGCGATGTGGCGGTAGGATCTAAACATCCTAGGATATCGAGTTTACCTCCAGGGTGAGCTGCGAAAGCTGCAGCCACCGTGTTAAGCAGGTTAGTGAATTGAGCCTGAGTCATGTTGATGTTTCCTCTTCCGCGTCCACTCATTGTCTTCATAACCAGAAAACACAGTATGAGTGTGATGTCGTTATGTAACGAGAATGAGATAGAAGAGAGAGGCGTATCTATCTAATTAGGCACACTAGTACGTATAGTAAAACAGGAAACATAAGGTAAGCAAACAAGTAAACACTGGTCCGAGCTATGAGGTCTAATGTGTTGAGCCTTGCACTTGGAGTGTAGTGTCGTCGCGAGTCATAGGTTATAGTCTGGTTTTTCTCAAAAAGATTTTTCCCCTTTTTAAAACCAAGTTCACTATAACCAATGGCTCTGATACCAATCTGTCACACCCCCAAAATCCACCTACGGATAACACCCGCTTTGAGGGCGTGACTGACCAGGATCCAGCCACCAATTATACCGAACATCGAATAATAGTAGAAATATTTACTGTCCAAGGTGGTGAGCAATACCATAGCTTAAGTTCGATGATTAGTTTAACAAAACAGCGGAAGCATAAACCAAAGTAGTTTTAAAGATAGTTCTTAGTTCAAGGTAAATAAACCCAACACACGGGTTCCGACGAACACTACACATCCCCAAGCAGCAGCTCCTCAGTCACGGGTTACCTGCAAAGCATGCAGTAAGGGGTCAACAATAATGCTGAGTGAGTTCACTGGTTGTCCAGTTTTAGTTTACCAAAAACTTAGGTTGTTTAGATAAAGCATTTATAATCACGTTGTGGGGAGCTACCCCATCTGTAAGCTCACTAAACTGTAGATACCGAAACTGTTGACGGAATAATATCGTGCCCCGAGTCAATGTCTATCGTCATTGACCATGTTGCAAGGTCTACTAGTTCACGCCCGATCTCCCCCGGTCACGGTGTGAGGTTGTCAAACCTAATAGCGCTATCAACTAATAACCCGTTCGCCCCCGGCGACTAATCGGTATTTTAAGCAGGGACTTAGAGTGATAGGGTTTCGTTTAGTATAGCTAGTTGTGATTTATAAATAATGTCCAAACGTATCTCCCCTGGAGATAGTAGTTACCCATTCTGTTTTCCCCCGGAGTAATGGATCAAAAGTATTTTTTCCCAAAGTTGGTAGTTTGTTCGTGTCCCTCCGCGGGACGCATGCTTTTAGTGGGCGAACTCACCTTGGGTTGCTCGGCAGATTAGGTTACTTGTCAAACACGTTGGTCGCCACGTCCTAACATGGTTACCGGTATGGATCAGGTTTGGTGTACAAGCAATCACGTAAAATCTACACATAACTAACACGTTGCATGCATGAAATCAAACAGTGGGTTATTGGGCCGGCCTTAACATTTACACAGTCAAACAGCAACACATAATCCAGTTAACAGGCAGCCCATATTACACATATCGGCCCAACAACCAAAATGGACAGCCCAGTCGCAACCAGGTGGTCTCGAGTCGCAACCAGGAGGTCTCGGCTTGTCACGCTGTGGTTGCGAGTCGCAACCGTCGTAGTCTCGAGTCGCAACCGTCGCGGTTTCGAGTTGTCATGCTATGGTTGCGAGTCGCAACCGTGTGGTCTCGAGTTGTCTTGCCATGGTTGCGAGTCGCAACGGTGCGGTTGCGAGTCGCAATGCTGTCCCTTTCATGTTCACGTGATGATTCAGATACATCAGTCCCATTAGTACAATGTAATCAGGCCCAAATCGAGTAATAGCCAATAAGGTTCAACTAACAACTTTTCCTAATCAGTCTATTAGTAAAATTGGATCAAACATTGCCTTTTTGAAATCTTCAAACCACATTCAACAAGTTCATCACAAGTTCATAGTTTTCTAGGGTTTTCACCTTAACATAATCATACATTTGGACCGAAAATCACATATTTCTAACAAGATTATTATGCAAGAACAAGTAAAACATACACTTTGTAGCCGAAATCTTGTGTTTAACAACCTCATATTGCAAGAAACAATGAAGCATAGATTGGCTGGCCATGAATACTCTTAAACTACCATTTTCTAGCCATTTTAAACATGTTATCACATATTTTCAAACTTTACAAATCAACCTAAGAATCATGCATAATACTACTAACCAAGCATTTCATAGTTCATTCAACACAACATAAATCCTATGCATATAATAATAATTAACACTAACCGGTTGTGAAGAAGAAGAAGGAGCCGAAACAAAGGAAAGGAACCGAGAAGATGGAGTGTCCGAGTGATGATCTTGACCGAGTTTCTTGTCCGAGATTCTTGAGCTTGAACCGAAAGTTGGAGGAGAATGGAATGTTGTTTGGGGTTTTCTAGTTGAGAGAGAAGAGAAGTGTATGTGTGGATATGTTTGTGTAACAAATGAGGGAAGTGAGGAGAAGGTTGGGATTATATACCAAGTGTCAAGTTGGTTAAGGGGGGTTTCGGCCCAAACCGGTTACGGCCCGAGAGGCCCACTCGAGACCGAGTGGCCCACTCGCAACCGAGTGGTTGCGAGTCATGGTCTCGACTCACTAGTTTATACGCATATACTTATATATATAATACATACACAACACATATCATGCAAAAAGATCACGTTTTCATTTAATAATATATATATACACAAAAATATTACAAGGTGTTCGTTCGGAAAAACCTAGAGTGTCACACTGACGACGCGCCGCCCTTATGCAGGTGTGTCAGGCTTGTCGGCTGTGGAGGTGAAGCCACGTCCCACTGCGGTGTCAGTCTGTTGCTTACGTATGGGCTGACAGGCGACTGTCATTGGTGCCACTTGCACTGCAGTGTCAGTCCCACTTGCCTTGTGGGCAGGATGCGGTGCCGCGCCGCATCGCTGCCTGTGGTAACCGCTGTTATTTCCGCGTTCCCACTCTGGCAAAGACTGTGAGATGCGGTGCTAGGCCGCATCGCCGTTTATGTTGACTGTTGCTGTTGTCCAGATTCCTTGTCATGACGAAAGTGTTCATAGGATGTGGTGCTAGGCCGCATCGCTATGCGTACACCCGTTTTCATACACAAGGTAAGGAGATATTCATAGGATGCGGTGCCAGGCCGCATCGCTTATGCCTATCTTTATTTTCCCATCACTTGACAGATTGGATTCGACAGCTGTGTTCGCGCGTGCCCCGTGAGGTTGAGAACCAATTTCTCGTGATGACGGTGATGACGTGATTTGCAAAGTAACGTCGTAACCGTCTTGATGCGTGTACTAGTGCGAGTACCATTTTCTCCATGATAGAGTACCTTGTCTCTGGGTCGTTGAGCATGTTGCTGATGTAGTAGATGGGTGTCAGAACTCCCTCCCGCTCCACGATGAGTACCGCACCTACCGTGTTGTTTGCGGCAGATAGGTATAAGATAAGTGGTTCCTTCTTGCGTGGCGCGGTTAAGGTTGGGAGTTGGATCAGACACTCTTTCATCTCCCGGAAAGCGTTTTCAGCCTCTGCGGTCCACTGGAACTGTTCCTTTTTTAAGCAGTTCCGCAGAGTTTTGATGAAAGGGTAAGATTTAGCTGCATGATTGGCTAAGAATCTGTTCAGTGCGGCTAGCCTGCCAGCTAGTCGTTGCATTTCTTTCATCGTAGAAGGCGATGGCACGCGCTCGATCGCCGGGACTTTTTCCGGGTTCACCTTGAATCCATCTTTAGTTACGATGAATCCAAGGAATTTGCCTTCTTCCATTCGAAACGAGCATTTCCCTGGATTGAGCTTCATGTTGACGCTACACAGAGTCTGGAATGTTCTTTCAATATCGGCGAGCATGGTATCCTCTTCCATGCTCATGACGACCAGGTCGTCAATATAGATTTCGACACTTTTGCTGATTTGATCACCAAAAGTGTCGTTCATCAACTTTTGATAGGTTGCACCCGCGTTGCGCAACCCAAACGACATTTTTGTATAACAGTAATTCCCGGTAGGTGTGCGGAATGCCGTTTTATCTTCGTCCTCGATTGCCATTTGTACTCGGTGATAGCCTTTGTAGCAATCGAGGAAGCATTTCCATCGAAACGGGGCGAGGTTATCGACCTTTTCATCGATTTCGGGAAGTGCGTAACAGTCTTTGGGGCAGGCTTTGTTGAGGTCTTTATAATCGATGCACATGCGCCAGCCCCCGTTTGGTTTTTCTACCATGACTGGGTTGGATAACCAAGTCTGGTATTTGACTTCCCGCAGGATTCCTGCGGAGGGCAGTTCTTTGACCTGCTCATGCATCGCCTCGTTTTTTGCGGACCCAAGGTGGCGTTGGCCTTAGATCACTGGCTTTATACCTGGAAAGGTATTCAAGAAATGTTGCGCGACTTCGCGTGGCACCCCTATCATGTATGCGGGTGTCCATGCGAAAATATCCTGATTCCTGAAGAGGAGTTGCTTTAGGCTCGCTCTGATGTTGTTGGACAAGGCATGACCCAATGTGACCGTTTGTTCTGGGTGTCTTGCGTTAAGAACCCATTTCTCTGGTTAGGTGTTCGGGGTGAGCCTTGCCGTCTTTGCTGGACGCAACTCGTCCGTGGTCATAACTTCTCTGCGGGCGTATATTATCGCGACCCCCGTCTCGGTTGGGAAACCGATGGCAGAGTGGGGGACGGATGTAATCATGTTGAAATCGCCATGGGACTCCCTCCTGAGAAGTACGTCGTATTTGGAGGTGTGGGGTAAAACCATGAAGTTTACCTCCTCTATTCGCGTGTGCCTTCCGTTGGTGAGGCGCATGTAGGATCGATTGCTGACCCGAACGAGTCGTTCAGAGGTTGTCTCTTGCGTTTCAGATGCGGAATAATAAGAAATGCAAGTAGATATAGCCTGTTCTTCCTGCTAACTGCTTGTTTTATTGATTTGAAACGTTTTACAGTTCAATCTTCACACCGGCAGAGCTTCGGCGTGGAATTCGACAACAACTACTCAGGACCGCCCTAAAGACCCCTATATATAGACTGTTGGGTCCGCTCATTTGTCACATGTCCATAAGAGCGGACCAAGCATGTCCACATGAGCGGTCCATACTTGACAAATAAGCGATCCAGGAACAACTGACTCTATGAGCGAACCTGATTCCTAAAACCTATACAGACTTCCGTTTTCTCGTATTTCGCGCCCTATTCTATACAATACGATGTAAGACCTGATCCTAGACACCTAGACGAAATCAACAGATGTAGTGCACTAACAGACTCCCCCTCAGATGTTGATGGAGTCGCCAATACACCTTGACTTCAAAACTGTGTCTTCACATCTTCAATCTAGATCAGTCTCTGGGCTTAATCTTCTTTCAATCTTCAGACTCCCCCTCTCGATTTACTGGCATTCTTTTGTTCTTCAGCAACATCTTCAGGATCAATGTCTGATCTATACAGGCTTTCAGAATCGAATAACTTGACTCTAAAAACACTCTAATTCTCTTGATCAGATCTCTTGATTCCTTAAGTTCATCAGCATCAACGATAGACGTGATCTTTAGGATCAGAATCTGACTCTACTCATTCTTTTAGAATTGATTTCCAGGATTGAAACTTGGCTCTCTTCCATCAGAGATCTTCAGGAATCGAAACCTAGCTACCTGCACAATCTCAACCCCGAAATAAACTTTTCTTTCTCAAACATTTCAAACAACTATTCACCAACACATAATTACACTCATATGACTATGATGAACCACTTGAAGAAGATTAGATTAACAAAAACAGTTAGATTTACACAAACACTCCCCCTCAAATGCTGCTCATCATGTTTAGCATTCGGAATTTTTGAAAATCAGTTTTCCAACGTCAGCTGTCGAAAATCTTTTTGACTTTTTCAAAATTTATGCTAAAACACACACAAAATCTTTTTTGGATTTTCAATATGATGAAATAAAATGCAAAGAATGAAATATTTATAAACAATATTTTTGTGAATTCGTGCAAGAGGATCATATCAGTTTATGAGACCTATCACCAACACCGTTAAGCTAGATTACATTTTATGCTTTAAACAATTTACCTAGATTGTCAGTATGTTTGTCCACTTAAATTCTCACACAGATTTCAATCGATTCGAGATACGGTATTAATGTTTTAGAGACTTAAACTTAATTGTGTATCACTCCACTTGAATATACTCCTGTATCTAGATCCCAAATATTCAGTCTTACAGGTGAGTATACCACAGATGATATCTGTAAAGGGGTTAGGTGCGAAACCGTGAGAGCTCAGGTCAGAACTTCTGTTCAGCAGAGAGATGACGGCTCGACTTTTGGTGGGTCCCTTTTAGAGGATCTTTTTTTTTTTTACAACAGCAATGACTATCAATTTTATTGTTTAATCAGATTGCTGAGGGCGGCGCTTTTTCAAGCATTTGCAGAAAGTATTATCCGGGGACTAGGTCAGTACTTCCATACAGCAGAAGTCCCGGGATAATACCCCAGATATCACTGAGTATAAAGACCTAGTATCTCAGAATATGGGACCTTTCAAACAAGATTTCGGGGTTACCCATATATCCAAGAATAGTTACCCATGAATCAAGGAAGTTTGATTTAGGTTTATATCCCGTTTCAATTTACTAAATGTGCGAAAATCTACTGACATATCCGCAGTAAGATTGTTTATCACTTTTTAACTTTACATTTCTTTAGCATGCCGTGACAGTCCACTGATGTACTATCATTTCCTCTTTTCACAACGAAACTCATTTTTGAATTTTATCATGTTTTTGGTTTTTTTCAAATTTTCAAATGTTTTTGGATTTTTAGAAATTTCCCTACTCCCCCTAAAATGCAAACACATTTCAAAGAAAATTTGAAAACTTCTAGACTCTTGACCCACTAGAAACATGAAAAGTAAAACAAACTGTACAGAAACTTGACAACTGACATCGAATCACATCAAATCGCCATTCACTAGGCATAAACAATCAGAACTCCCCCTATCACAAACCATTTTCTCATTTAGATCTCAAAACACTTAAGTTTGTTTTAATCGAAATGATTTTTCCGGAAAATGAGTTTGTGTTTACCACTTTTAAGTTTACCACTTATGAAGCATGGGATATGGTTCATCATTTTGTTTATCAATCTCACATGAATAATAAATCAAGTACAATTTAATGTCCCTGATTTATCATTTGCATTTTAGAACCTTCTGTACCATTTGTAAAAATACACACATTTCAAGATATAACCACAAATACCACTTGTAAGAACAAGGTTACCACATGTAGGAATGTTACGTCTACATCACCATTTTACCAATCAGGATGCCGATTCCTGCTTCGCACTTGCCAACCTGGAAGCTCCGGCGTAGTCCTTTCACCTGCAAAACATTAACAACATTATTCAAAATCTTTCAAACAATCTCTTCAAACACTAAAAAGATGCTGATTCCTGATCCACGATATAAACTTGGGATCTCCGGCGTAGTCCTTTCACCATTATGGGAAGCAGACTTCCATCCAAGTCTTCTCAGTCTTGATGGCTTTCAAATCTTGAGCAGTCGGGTTGTATGTTGCCTTTTTAGTTGCGTAAAAATCTTTTACCCCTTTAGCTCTCCCACTCAACATTTTCCCAAATATCTTTTTAACATTCCCGTTGAATATTTTCTCGACATCAAAATCATTCTTTTCTTTGTAGAACTGATTCGAAATCTCAGTTTTTCCGATTTTTTTCTTCACTTCCTCAAACTTTAATGATGGAAACTCCTCATCATTCACTGAGATCTTCTTCTCAACCTGTGGCTCTTCTGGCTTTGTGGAACCAGATTCATCGCCGACATTCACTTCACCTTTCTTTGCAACCCACACCTGGTTGTCTTTTCCTTTCTTTTTGTAGAAATTCTTTTCCGAACACTCTCCAACCTCAAATTTTGAATTCTCAAAAATTTTAGGTCTATTGGTTGGTGTGTCAACATCAACAACTTTCTCTTTCAACTTCTGAGAAACTCCCTGTTTTGATTGGACACTTTTTGAGCAATTCCATGCAATGTGACCAGTTTCATTGCATCTATAATAGGTTCTAGTCTCTCTTTGATAGCATATATCAGCTCCATTCATCTTTCTTTCTTCAAGAAACTCTTTATTAGACTGTCTCCAGAACGGTTTCTGCTGTTTCTCCTCAACACTTCCACCTGACACAAAATCAGATTTTGTTTTAGAATTTTTCATATTTTTATCATTTTCTGTTGGAACAAAACCAAGACCTTTCTTTTTGTAGCTACTATTCTGGTTAGGTTTCTTTTGAAAACCAAGACCAGAATTGTTGCCCTTTTTCTTATTTAAACGTTGCTGAACTCTAGACGTGTATTTTTTAGATTTTTCAAAACTTTTTAAAACTTTTAATTCTGGAATATTAATCTCTATTAGTTTGAAAGTTTTGTTTATTAGTTCCGTTTTAATACTCATTATTGGGAACTCTTTATTGTAATATAATTTGTCCGAACCATTCAAAGTATATACAACTTCGAATGTTTCATCATTCAAATCTGCCTTTGACAATAAAAATTCTTTACTATAAGATCGTTTATCCGACGAATTTGAACTGTTGACTGACGACTTTGACTTTCCAGACCCAGATTTCAACTCAGACTCCTCATCAGTATCCAACACCTGATCGACCACCTTTTTGATTAGTACAGACTCATGATCAGTATCGGACGAGGTATACGTGACATCTATGTTATCTGGTAAAGCGTCATTTGTGTCGGTTTTAAGCTTTATATTGACTGCTTTTTCCAATTGCTCCTCATTTGGTCTTCTAGGTGAATAACTATCCCAAATCGGAGGCGGACATTTGTTGTAACTAACATTCGATTTCTTACCACAGTCTTTCTTGTCTTTCAGCTTCTCATCTTTGAAAGCTTCCATACCTGCAACAGTTGGGTAAATACGATCAATGAGATAATCAGAACTAGAATAACTTTGCAATAAGCGTCTAATTCTCTCATTCTCTATCTTTTCCGTCTCCAACTCTTGCTTCCACTTAGCACTCTCTTCGATATAGAAGTTTATTGCTTTTTGTTTTGTCATTAAAACTGCATTTAACATCGTCAGTGCTTGTTCTCTCTCTGAGTTAGTCTTTTGAAGACCAGTTACTGTTTTGTTCAGAACATCATATGATTCTTTCACATAGTTGAGGTTGAACAATAACTGCTCTTTTTTCTTCTCGTACTCAGCTATGATGTCGTCTTTAGTTGCACAATCCTTGCAAGCTTCCAAGCATTTCTCACACGGCTTGACGACTTCCACAATCTTCTCAACTTTGATTGTTTTAACAACTTCTACCACTTTTTCTTCTTCTATTACAGCCTCAGTAATCTTCTCAGAAACATTCTCAGCGTTTTGAATATCATTTTTAGATTCGGATTGTTGTTCTTTAGCAGCTCGTTTCTCCTTCAGTTTCTCCATTCTTTCTGCAAAATAAAAATGAAAACTTTCAGGAGAAAGATGAGTTTTTGCAATATTTATATGTTTTTCTTCCTCATCATCACTACTGCTATGATCAGGTGATTGATCAAACTGTACAAACTTATCAGAATCACCATTAGATACATCAGAATCAGTAGGTGTTTTATCAAAAATAACTTCTTTTTCTTGAACATTTTCATTCTGTACACTTTTATCAGAACTCTGTAAATCTTCATCTGAACTCTTTAAATCTTCGTCTGAACTTTCTGAAACTTCCCCAGAAATTTCTGAAAGTTTATCAGTACTGTCTAAACTTTCATCAGATGATACAGACTTTTCATCTTCACTTTTCACAGTCTCTCCAATAGATTTCATCCAAGTAGCAAACAAATCTGGCTCTCGCACGATCTTAGCAATGAAGGCTTTGAATTCTCCTTTTTTATTCACAAACATATCCCAACTGAAACCTTCTGGTAGTTTCTCATCATCTTGATCACTAATGCGTGCTGCTGTGACTTCAGATGATATGTAATTACTCCAGCTGAAATCTACCAAACATGCTCTTTTCGGATCTTCAATCTTTCTTCCGTGAGCTGTCTGTGGTTCCTGGGATTGACCAACTTGCTGATAGATAGCTTTGCGATAGTAATCATCTTTCCCGAACGGATTTTGTGCTCCGCTAGCTTCTCTTCCTTTGCACTCCCGTTTGAAATGGCCTTTCTCCCTGCATCGAAAACAAGTAACTTTAGATTTATCAAAACCTAAAGTAGAGACATGTGCATCAAGAAAGTTATTTCTCCCGGTAATGGTTTTGAATTTCTCAGCTCGTCGAAGAACACTTGCAAGACACCATTTAATATCCATGAGTTCCATTTCTTCGGCGTCTATCTGATCGTAATCCTCTTTGGTAAGCATAGGATTTCCGATTCGACCAGCAACAAGACCCTCATAGGATAACAGAACTGAACCCAGAAGTGCCATGTGGTCTTTAGCAGTGTCTTCAGAAAAGCTTCGACCTTCTGGAAGGTTAAGAGCTATGTTGCACTGAATTATGTATCCATTTCCGGTTTTTGTACTCTGAGACCGAAAACTCGTGTTAGTCTCTTTCGGATTCACACTTGGAAACGATGAAAACCCACTGCTACTTTTGTTCGAACCCTGATCAGCTTTCTCAGATGAATCACCAGCACTGAATGCCGTTTGAATCTTTGGACTTCTTTCAGACTCAGTAACTGGAACACTACCCCGGTAATACATCTTCACGTCCTGTTGACCACTCGGACTGTTCATTCTTGCGATCTTTTGCAGTTCAAGATCCTGACTTTCTATTTTCTCAATGAACTGTGAAATAGTCAGTCCGTCATACACACCAGTATTCTTTAAAATCATTAAATACGTTCCCCACTCTTTCTGAGGTAACGCGTCAGCCAATTTATCCACCCATTCTTGACGACCTTTTTCAACTCCCAACATCGATAACGATCGTACCAAGTGACAGTATCTCTCAATCAGTTTTTTAGTATCCTCTCCTGGTAAACTGCTAAACAATTCAAACTCCTTTTTAAGCAACACTTTCTTGCTTTTGATCATATTCTCGCTTCCCTCAAACTTGACTTTAAGAGCATCCCATATAGACTTAGCAGTTTTGTCGTGCTGTAACAAGATGAAGATATCTTCTTTTATTGCATGCTGCAACAAACTAATCATCATTTTCTCGGCTCTATACATTGCTCGTTCTTGATCGGTAAACTCGGATATCTCTTTAATGACTTGCAAATCTGTTCGAGGCAATGTGTACTTCTTCAATATGCACTCCCATGATCTGAGATGGTTTGCTTGAACCCAGTTTTCAATCCGATCCTTCCACCCATAATACTCCTCAATGCTCATCAATCTAGGAGGCTTTTGAGTCGTTCCCGTCTCATTTTCTAAGTTCATTGCTTGAGCAATTGCGGCTGGAGTAGTCGATGTAGCAAAAGCGTTGTAAAACTCGGAATCCATATTGACTTAGCACGATTTTCAAGGCAAGTGACAGAAAAGCGAATCAACTTTGCACAAATAGGCGAACCCTTATAAGCGAACCAGAATAATCCAAATAAGCGGACCAGAAAGTGTTCAACGAGCGACCCAGAAATTTTTTGGAGCGGTCCACAAATAATGTCTGTTCGAGCGGACCAGAGTCTGTTCGTTCCAGCGGACCAAGATAATGTTCGAATAAGCGATCCAAACTATTACTTTGGAGCGAACCAGAACCAAATTTTGAGCGAACCAACTGAAATTTGTACGAATACGCGAACCAGAAAGTGACCTAAGAGCGGTTCATGATGACGTCACTATGAGCGAACCATATACCGAACATGTTTTGACATGTTTTTAATCAGAATTTTGACCTGAAACTTCCAAGGGTTTGTCTTTGTATGATAATGCACAGTCTGTGAGTTTTTGGACGAAATTTGACCGTGAAATCTTCTGAAAATGAGAAAAGAAGGTGTAGAAGTGAGAAGAAATGATGAAATCCGGCTATAATCTGCAAAAAACCTCCTCCTAGGCTCTGATACCAATTGTAAGATCGATTGCTGACCCGAACGAGTCGTTCAGAGGTTGTCTCTTGCGTTTCAGATGCGGAATAATAAGAAATGCAAGTAGATATAGCCTGTTCTTCCTCCTAACTGCTTGTTTTATTGATTTGAAACGTTTTACAGTTCAATCTTCACACCGGCAGAGCTTCGGCGTGGAATTCGACAACAACTACTCAGGACCGCCCTAAAGACCCCTATATATAGACTGTTGGGTCCGCTCATTTGTCACATGTCCATAAGAGCGGACCAAGCATGTCCACATGAGCGGTCCATACTTGACAAATAAGCGATCCAGGAACAACTGACTCTATGAGCGAACCTGATTCCTAAAACCTATACAGACTTCCGTTTTCTCGTATTTCGCGCCCTATTCTATACAATACGATGTAAGACCTGATCCTAGACACCTAGACGAAATCAACAGATGTAGTGCACTAACAGCGCATGGGAAAGTTATTTGGCCCAGGGGGAATACGGTTTCCCCCGCAAATCCGGCCAAAGGGTAATCTACCGGCTGCAACTGATCCTTGTCTTCTTGATCAAATTGGTTGAAGCACTGCTCATATATGATGTCAGATGTACTGCCCGGGTCGATGAATAATCGCTCAGTGCAGTAGTGAGCCAGGTAGCCTGTGATTCCAGTCATTGTCCGGTCTTCTTGCCGCCTTGCGCGGCTTTCCACGTCCTCCGTTGATCATGTGGGTTGAAGCCACATGCATGGTCCTTTTACCCGCGGAGGTGCCCTCGTTGTGGGGGGGGGGGGTGATGCGCTTGGTTTGCTTTTGCGCGGCTAACAACAAATGTTGTAGCTTCCCCTCTTTCAGGGCTCGCTCAATCTCTAGTCGGAGACTGATGCAGTTGTTTGTTGTGTGACCCGAGTCCTTGTGATACTCACAGTAAAGTGTGAGATCCTGATTCTTCTTGGACTTCATCGGTTGGGCTGGTCGCAAGAATTTCGCGTCTGTGCGGAGGACGTCGCTTGGCGACTGGTTAATCACGGTCTAGTTACGTTCCCGAGATTCCTTCTTTGATGCCCGGTTTTCGCGTTGGGCATTGATTGTTGCCCTTGCGTCGGGCTGGTGACTACGCGGGACGTAAGGCTTGGGATTGCTGCTGCGATTCCACGTGTCCCGGTTGCGCTTTTTGTTGCGCCTGGGGTCTTGGCGGGAGGACTGGCCTTCCGCTTGGGGTTGTGCCTTTGTAACGTGCGGCTTGAGAGACCGCTGAGTCTGGGCGTACGTCTTGACTGCGGCCATGACGTCGTCCCATTTCTTTGGCAAGCCTTCCTTGCCTGAGATGGTCGTAACCATTTCTTCGTCCTTGACGGCTCGAATGAAATGGTTGCGTGCCACTTGGTTTGCAACACCGCCTATCTCCAGGCACTCTTTGTTGTAATGGATAACAAACGACTTGAGAGATTCGTTGTCTCCGCGCCAGATGTTCGCGATGTCCACAGAATCACCTTCGTGACGTCGCTGCTGGCTGAAATGTGCGAGGAACTTTGCTTGCAAGTCCTCAAATGAAGCTAGTGATCCCACTGGCAAAGAATCGAACCAAGCCCTCGCCAGACCAGTGACGGTCTGGGGGAAAAAATGACACCAAGTGGCCTCGTCCCACCTGCCGTTGCACCCGGCGCCAGTAAAAATATTCATGTGGTCGTCCGGGTCGGACGAACCATTGTATTTCCCGATCGTTAGTGGGAATTTTGTTGTGGTGACATCGGCGTGGGCAATCTCCCGGACGAACTTGGAGTTTTCGGCCGCAGATTTTGGCCTGTAGGGTTGGCTTTGGTGGCGCTTTGCAGCGCGGAGGTATGTAGTGCGGGGTTCAGTGGGAGGAACATAATTGCGTCCTCCTGGTCTGCTGTTGGTTGTGTGGGATTCCCCGCAATATGTATGGTCGTCTGGGTCGGTACGATCGTACCCTTCGTTGTGGGACTGAGGTCCCAGACGGCTATGGATGCCGGAACCGCGATGTGCTGCGGACTGCCGCTTAGTTTCGCCATGAGGGCCTAGGCAGCTCTGTATAGGGCCCCTGCGGCGGGACCCGTACGAGGAATCGTCCTCATCAAGTGTGCGGACGTCGCAGTAAGAGGAACCACGGTCTTCGTGCCTACTGTGAGAGGCTGGGTGTATGGGGATCTTGCTATCGTATTGCAAGATACGACCCGCAGGTGTATATGGTGCGGTGTGGGACCGCCAGGGATTTGCGCATCAGCGCAAGCTTTATTGTATGTTGTGGCCAGCATAGTTTGTTGTTGTAAATACTAGGCATGAAGGTCCATGCCTGTGGGTATCACGGAAGCATACTGTGAAAGATCTGGTGTGAATGCGAGGGGAGTGCCCCCTGCTGCAGATGTGCCTATGTGGCCAATATTTTGAGCCGGGGGAGTGGTCCCCGTAGGCCCTGGGTTTGTGGGGTTTAGACTTTACCCGGTAGCATTGTTTGGACGATCGGACATGATCTTAAGAAAGGAAGAGATGCGTAAAAAGTGCTAAAAGTAGTGGTGGGCGCCAATGATGAAACAGTGGTTAACCAGGAGAGGTTAATTCACTGGTCTCGTCAAGTAGGGTTAATCCCTTCTTTCCGAGGATCGGTGGCTTGACCGTCGGCTGGGCTATCTCCTGCACAAGGAAAACACACCGTGTCTCGTAACAAGGAGGAAGGGGTGGGGGGTGCTCCTTGTTACCACTCTCTGGCGTGAAAATCAGTAATTTGCTTGAGAAGCAAAGTGTGTGATAGTAGTAGTTGTGATGGAGTTGAGAAGCGATACCTCAAACCTGGTTTGGGATGGGTATTTATGGCCGAGGAGTGAAGGAGGGTGGTTGAGTTGACAGACTGACGACGCGCCGTCCTTATGCAGGTGTGTCAGGCTTGTTGGCTATGGAGGTGAAGCCACATCCCACTGCGGTGTCAGTCTGTTGCTTACGTATGGGCTGACAGGCGACTGTCATTTGTGCCACTTGCACTGCAGTGTCAGTCCCACTTGCCTTGTGGGCAGGATGCGGTGCCGCGCCGCATCGCTGCCTGTGGTAACCGCTGTTATTTCCGCATTCCCAATCTGGAAAAGACTGTGGGATGCGGTGCTAGGCCGCATCGTCGCTTATGTTGACTGTTGTTGTTGTCCAGATTCCTTGTCATGACGAAAGTGTTCATAGGATGCGGTGCTAGGCCGCATCGCTACGCGTACACCCGTTTTCATACACAAGGTATGGAGATATTCATAGGATGCGGTGTCAGGCTGCATCGCTTATGCCTATCTTTATTTTCCCATCACTTGACAGATTGGATTCGACAGCTGTGTTCGTGCGTGCCCGCACGGACACAGATAAGTTCTTGCTGGTGGGGGTTTTTGATAAGAGTAATGGTCACTCGCGGTCGTGCTGACGCGAGATCTGGGACCATACCCCTTCAAGTAGGTAAAGTCACAAGGGACTATAACCATCGTGATTACGATCATGTTGCAAAGTTCAATTGAACCCTGTCTTGATCAATTGATGGTCAAAGCCGAAAGTCAAATATTGTTTGACTTTTAGCTTGAAATAAATAAACAAGACTAGGAAGAACACTTACAAGTGTTATAGGATGGAAAGAAGACTAGAAAACTCAGGTAAGAAGCCTCTAACAATGTGGTAGCCTCTACTTAGAGTTTATAGAGAAGAAGAAGTGAAATGAGCAATGAATGAAGCAAATGAAGGAGGTGTTTATAGTGTTTCTTGAATCTCTAGGATCATTACATGTGTTAATGTGTTGTCCAAGGCATGATCCACACCATACAAGTATTAGGGACTGATTAGTGAGCTTGTAGGACACTTTACTTGGTCCCCAAACATGAAAACAACCAGCCAAAACCATCAAACTAGCTGTTTCTGGTCTGATATCTCTCGCTGGCGTGACCCAGATAGGCAAATGGGTCGCTGGGAGCGAGCCACTCTGATCAGAACTTTTTGATTTTTGGCAGTTTCAGTCCCTGCAGCCTCAAACATGTTTTTCGACGCGTTTAACCCCCGTTAACCCAATTTCAAGGCTTTATAAGGATGTTAAAGCATAGGGGACTTGAAATATGCTTGGAAATATTATGGATGTCGGTTCGTTTAGTCGTACGATCGCGTTTTTGGTTAATGATGACGAAACTCGAACGGACGTAAACAATCCATATTACGCGACGAATAGTATTTTTGCATTCCCATCACTAAAATACAATATTTTAGTGATTACAAAAATTTTTGGATGTCCGGATATGGTTGGAACACAAGTTATGCACGCATTTGCATGCTTTCGCAGTTTTGACGCTTTTAGCCCCTGTGATCAAATAAGCGTATTTTCACATACCGAACCCCTCAAAACTTATTTCTAAGCTATGTAAAGGGTATTTAAGGTACGTTTAGCTTATTACCTTGTTTCGGAGTGTATGTTGCTACGCGAATTGGCAGACTTTTGCAGTTTGTCGCAAATAGTCCCAATGATCGAATAAACTTGTTTTTGCCATACCGAACCCTTTAAAACTTATTTCTAAGTTATGAAAAGGATATTTAGGGTATTTTTAGCTTATCACTATTCCGGAGTGTACGTTGCGTTAAACTGATTACGTTTGCGTAATAGTTTACGTAAAACTTCTAGAAAAGTTTTTCGAGAGTTCGAAATCATACGAGATTTGATATGTGTAAATGTCATATGTAATTGTACAAATCCCGAGAATGAAACACAAGATTTAATTGGATTCGTATTTGTATAATGGTCGTAAAGGCACAAATGTCACAGTCTCCCCTACTTTAGGAAATTTCGTCTCGAAATTTAATTTAGAGGAAACTTGTAGGAATAGATGTGGATGATTCGCTTTCAAATAAATCCTCCATTCCCTAAGTAAAACTCTGGGCCATGTCTGGATTTCCAACGAACTTTGTTATTCGTACTCGTCTGTTGTTTATAGGGAAGAGTTCAAATCCAAAGATTTAAACTCCATTCCAATAGGTTTGTGAATGATTGTACCGAACCTCAAGAGAGTCATGTAAATTTCAAAGTGATATTCTTGTTGTCGAAGGATTCGAAGTAAGTGTGAACTCGAAAAGGAGTTGGAGTTTCGAACAATGAATGGAAGAATGTTTCCTATGAAGACTATTATAGGAAACTTGTGTGTACTCGAAATTGGAGTCGGAGAGATAAAACAACATTGGTCAAGGTCCAGAACTTCTAGTAACTTAAATAACGCTACGCTTGCAATGTAATAAGGAACACTTATATATAGGAAGTACCAGCAGCGTATCCACCATGCCCTTATTACATTGGTCTCATTTTGTTATTCTTATCACTATAGATTCTTACACATGACAAAACTTGTTGTGGTTTATGTGCACTAAATTGCATAATTATGTATGCATCCATAATTACATAATTCCTTGCATAGTCCGCACAGTTCATTTTAAAATGTGTAGGGGAAGAAAATCAAACGAATAATCCTGTGATCACTTGACTAGACTACCATAACACTCGGCTCGGTGGTAGTTTTGCATCAAGCCTTGACATAAGGCACATAACACTCGGAAATTAAGACAAAGGCCAATTAGTGCATGTACTCCATTGTCTTTCGGCTATCAACGCCACCACATGATGCATGATTAACCATCCCCATCTTTTAACATTATTTTCACGAAATTAGTAAAATAATGTTAAAATTAGTGCACTTTCACTTTTGCCCCCTGAGCGCCCACACATATATACATTTTATGCGCATACCGCAAGCGGGGTGTTCAATAGCAAAGCTAAGGTAGGGTCTGAGGAGGGTAAGATGTAGACAGCCTTATCTCTACCCCGTAGGAATAAAGAGGTTGCTTCCAGTGAGACCCCCGACTGGATGTGTCCACAAAAGGTTTCTTTTATTATATATATAGATATAGATAAGCATTGCTGATAAATATAATATATATATATATATATATATATATATATAACTTCATATTTTCAAAGAAAAAATAAAATAATAACAACTCTTAAAAGGTTGGTTCGGTGTACATGATGGATGGGTTTCAAGTTTCAAATCGTAAGCCCTTGAACCGTTAAAACCGGACCATACACCATTCAAATCGGCTAACTTTTTCCGGGTTAGGTTGTTTGGTTGGTTTCAACGTTTTAAGAACACCCTAACATAAATTAGAAGTGTCTCTTTTGATATAGTGTTTTTGTTGTAAAACTCTCTTAAATCTACACGGATGTTATTTCTATCACTTAAACGTAATCTTATGTTACTTTGAATCATTAGATGATAGCATCATGTTGAATTAGCAGAGTGCTAGAGACTATGTTAGATCTGAGGTTGATATTTGTAAACAAATATTGATTAATAACAATATAATTCACAAGTAGAAAGTCATCATCAACGATTGTTTTTTAATTATAAGTCAACGATTACAATATGTTTTAGAAAAGTTTACTCTAAAGACTCCCCCTCAGCCGATAACGTAACAAATCAGTTCGTACAAGAGAAAAAGGTGATGTGTGTGATGAATAGATCACTAACAAGTGTGATATACATATACTACGTACGAAAGCTCTGCTCAGTTATTGGTTGACATCACCCTAATAGTGACATCTAACATTCCTAACAGAAAAGATTTCACAGTTGTTGCCAACATCTGTGCAAATCCTAACACATGTTCTAACTAGTCTAAAACCGTTAAAAGATAAGTACTGTTACATTGGAAACCATTGTCTAGACTATCCTCTGTTGTTGTGATCCAAACATCTGTTTGGCCAGACAGATGTTTGGTCTTCTCCATCAGACCTTTGGCTTCAACAGACTTTAGCCTTCAACAGATGTAGTTTCTTCTTGAATAGCGGTTCCAAGGTTTGAACAGATGTTTGCTTTGTCTTCAACATATGTTTTTATTAGGTATTCAAGATTCATTATCTTTAGGAAGAGACTTGTTCAATTTTTTGTTTATTTCTTGATCAGTTGTTCACGTGTAAGCTTTTAAATATCATTTATTCTTTTGTAGGTCCAACAATCTTCCCCTATAACAGATGATGCCAAAACAAATGTTTCTTAGATCAATCTTTATTCCTCTTCATCTTACTTATGATTTGTGCTTTAAATTTCGTTTCAAATATTTCAGAAAGTAAGTCATCAACATCCCTTTCGAGTGGAAAATTTAGTAGATCTTGCAGATCTTCAATTTTTGAGCTCATCACAGTATTCATTGAAGTCTTTTTCACTTTCCCATTTTCCCTGACTATTGTCAATTCAGGGTTGACCTTGTCTGAGGACCATTTTTGAATTTTAGAGGCAGATGAGGCTACTGGGAGTGATGTTATTGAAAGAGGTGAAGGAATATGCATTCCCAAGACTTGCCCTAACAATTATGTTGGATTGGCATCAGGACGCCTATATATTATCACATTTTTATCCCTTTCTTTATAATATCATCTTCGTATCTTTTTACATCTTCTGCTGATATATCCTTCTGTCTTTTGATATGGCTTCTTACCATTGAAGAGACATGTTTTGCAGATGGAAGTTCGGATGTGTTGGCCTTAGAACTGATAGGTAGGTCTTCATAGTTAGGCTTTTTAGGGACTGGGGGATCTTTAGATCCTAAAGCTTCTAATTTCTTGTAGATCTCCCTGATTGTTGGCTCATCTCACCTAGCTATGGATTGCATTGTTCCATACTTTGCAGCAACCATCGCCTCCTTCATTCTTCTTAACTCAACTGCCTTTTGACCAACATGTTTTCTAGTTGCAGCCTAGTTGGGATGAGTGGGCTTGATGTCTAGATTAAGCTTTAGCATCTCAATCCTTGTTATTTCTTCCAGAAAAGCTTATCTAGTCCAACTAGAGAATTGAGATTTTGAAGCTCCATAAGGCTTATTCTTCATGATAAAATCCAGATAGTCTTCCCTTAGTTCCTTTTTGAGGTCAGGATTGCTAACTGGTCCTTGAGAAGCCTTTTGGCTGACATCATTTGCAAAGTCTTCAAGTCTGTTCACCTTAGTGAATTCTGCAGACATGATTTGCTGAGCCTCCTTATCACTTTTCCCTTTACTTTTGTAAGCAACTATCTTTTCAGCCTGTTTAACTTTTAGTTCTAGGTACACTTGTACATTTTTAGGCTTTTAATATCTTTTGAGGGATGGAAAGGTAAGTTGGCTAATGTTAATTGTGTAGTAGAAAGATTGTATTACTTTTGATACATTTTCTAACTCCAGTGGGTCAAGTGGAGGTTTTGTGGGTGGTAATATAATGGTGAGTGAAGTGTTTGTGGTGGTGGATGGTTGAGATGTAGTAGTGGTGGTGTGGTTTTGATAGGAGATGCATCAAGAGTTTCTTCATCATCATCTTGGACAATGAATTTGGTTCTCCTGGTTCTGGTTTGTGGTGTGGGTATTTTTGATGGTGGTTGTAAAGGTAGTGTTGTTGGTTTTCTTTAAGAAGTCCTTTGGGAGACTTGTGTGTTGGTGGTGATGGTTGAGTAGTTGTAACCTCTATTGTCACTTTTGTAGTGGCAACAAATGTTTAGGCGCAGTGGTTTGAGTGGTGATAGGTGTGGCAGTGGTTTGGATAGGTGCACCAGTGTTTTCTGTAACCTCTGTTAAAGAACCTTGGTTATCTTGTATCTATTTTCTTTCAATAATTTCCAGCATTTTTATATGCATGTTTGCTTCCCTTGTATCCCTTTTCTTTTGTTTTTCCACTTATTTGGCAATTTCTTCTTTTCTTGCCCTTTTTAGTGCAGTAATGCCAAACCTTTTTCCAGCCTTCTTGACCTAGGGTAGGAGCTTCCTCATGCATTCTCCCTCCCCCTTTTGGCATCATCTTCATATTTGAGGAGAGTGAGAGTTTTGCTAGTGTTTTCAAAGATAAATTCTTTGATGGCTTTCACTTTCGCCTGAGTATCTCTGTATTTGGCATCCACTATTTGGCGTATCAGTTTTACTTTATGGAATATCTTTCTTCTGCAGCTTGCTTTTGAAGGTGTAGGTATGGTTGAACATGCTCCCACATTTTTTTTTGCAATTTCTGCAGTTGATGGTGGAGTTCTAGAGTTTTGAACCAAAAATTTCATCATGTCTTTAATCTCATCAACAGATCTTTCCAATTTTGTAACTCTCTCCGTCAATTCAAGATAGTTTAATCCATCACCTAAGTTAATAGGATCATCTGAATTCCTACCTGAGGTGGCTGACTTGGTTTTAAACCAAGTGCCCTTTGTTCTTGGTACTGGGGACTTCTAACTGATGAAGAGACTATTGTCTCAACAGTTGTTGCCTTCAAGGAGGTCTTAGATGTAACTACTGTCCAACTGTGAGACTATTGTTTCTACAGTTGTAGTAGCTGCCACACTTGAAATACTTACCTATGTCCTTTGAGACACAGGAGGTGTTGCCTCCTCTGCTTGTGGGATAGCAATGATCCCTGGACCTAGTCACTTGTTGAAGTGTACTCTCTGTGATTTGTTGTTGAGAGGAACTAGGTATGTGCAAGTCAGTTATGCCAATTGCATCAAGAAATTTTTGTAGTGATGATGGAACAGGTTTAGTGGGTGGTGGAGTGGAAAGAGAGGCAGCCCTGGGAGAGGAGCTTGAGTAAAGATATTTAAGTGAAATCTCTCCCCCTTGATTTGTGTCCCATGTGCGTACAACACTCTCCTTTTGTGAGGATGAGGAAGTAACAACAGATGTTAGCTGTATATGTGTTACAGCAGGTATCTTTGGCATCTTAACCCCCAGAGTTCCTTTCTTTTTGGTTTTTCTTTTGGATTTGGGGATGGAAATGGTTTGTGTGGAAATGTCTAATGTAGGTTCCACAATGTGAAAACAGATTGATTTCGCCGGTATGATCTTCTTGCACATGATTCTTACAAAAAGATGCATTGTATATATATTTTTCAGTCTGTTTAGTTTGATTTGAAAAATATCAAAAATGCCAAAAAGATTTTCTTTTTAAATGGTCTCCCATTTTGAACTGACATGTTGTTGTTTTTGCATGTTAAGATAAAATATTAGTTTAACTTGAATGTGAAAAAGACTAATGGTTTTTCGAGATACTTGCTTGTGTTTCTAAACAGATTGATGCAATTATTAAAATGAAGTGTAGAATATAAGTAAAGTGCATATTGAGAGTGAAGTGAAAATGTACAACGTTACACTAAGTATGAAATTACATAAAAGTTATCTTGTTAAAACAATCAAATTGAACACCATGTTGATGTGTTTTCATGGGCACTATTTTGCCCATTGGAATTCCAAGTATGAGGAGTCTTAATCCAAGATAATATTCACCATAATGCATATCATTCAACCATGAGTTTGGTTGGTGTTAAGATTTGGTTGGTTGGATATATATTATAGTTATATAGTATGTATAATCGTCCTACGCTTTATAGAGTACCATGTAATGGTCATGTAAGGAGGTAGAATGAATTCCATCCATTTAACCTCATTATATGGATTCACCGAAGCACAAAATCATCAAATTAGTTGATGATTTTGGTTGTTCAAGAATAAGAATAAGAATGTACAAGTAACTAAATTTGCTAAGTGGCCAAATGAGAGCAACCAAGACGTGTACATACCTGACATTGCTGATGCGTGTGTAGTGTGTATATAATTTAGATATATAATTAAGCCCTTTTTACACCTTTAGCCAAGTTTTAAATTTATAAAACACGATATTTACTAACACTAAACACACATATGGGCAAGTGCACCCCTCGTGGACGTAGTATAGTGTTGGTAAGATACCGGGGTCGTCCAAGGACACAAGAGCTTTTAATACCGGCTTATCCTCAACGTCTAATCAAATCAAAAAGTTAGAAAACATGTTTTTAAACTAAGAAAATAAAAACTAACTAAATGCTGAAAAATAAAAAATAAAATAAAAACAGATAGACAAGATGAATCACTTGGTTCCGACTCGTGTATTAGTATATCCTTTGATTATTTTCGCACTTTTGCACTTGTTTAAGAGATTATCTTAGTTATTGTAGTAGGCCCCTCTTTTGAAGGCGACGTTACCCTCAACCCAGTAGTTTGAGTCAGCAAGGATACAATCCTAAAGGGTTGGATTATTGGAAGATAATGAATTAAGTTATTAATGCAAATTATGGTAGGCCCCGCTTTTGGCGGTGACGTTACCCTCGGCTAAGTAGTCTGAGTCAGCAGGGATACAGTCCTAAATAGCCGGGTTATAGTATTAATAGTAGTTAACTTATGAGGGGGTCAAAGAGTTTGGATCCCCGCCATCCAATACCTATGGGCATTGAAGGAGATCCTACTAAATTTGACCCAGGTCCCTTGCAGGACCTCTAAACGCTGAACAAGGGCAAGACCCTTACCAAACCGTTCCCTTAACCCCCGACCAGGTAGCCAACATACCTCCATATAGACCGTGGAGATATGAATGGTGAAAATCTTTTATTTTATATAGACAGTAAAATAATGCCAAGACACCACGGACAAACGATAAGGAAAGATCACCTTCAACATAAGTAACTAGTTATTAAAGTCATTAATACAAAACCAAATAAAAAGTGCAAAAGATTAAAAATAAAAAGTATTATACTAAACACTTGTCTTCACCAAGTGATGTAAGAGACTTAGGCAAACATGGCCTTGATTGTCAAGAACTCTTACGATCAATCTTGGATCCCGAGACAACTCACACACTCTACGATGGACAATCGATGATGGTGGTGGATGATGGTGTTATGGTGGTGGTGGGTGGTGGATGAAGTGTGAGAGAGGTGGTGTGCCAAGGGATGAGTTGGAATGAAACCAAGCACTCCTATTTATAGGCTGAACAGAAGGCTGGGCACGGCCCCGTGTCCGCTGGACACGCCCCCGTGCCCGTTTGACACTATCTCTCTTCATTAATTGTAATTCGCAATTACAATTAATGCGCCTGCTGTACTTTCGCCACGCCCCCGTGCTCACTGGACACGGCCCTGTGGTGGGCAATAGAAGCTTCTACAGGTTTGTCTTTTCTGCTGCTTCTTGGGCACGGCCCCGTGCTGGCTGAGCACGGGGCGTGTTCAGGCTTCTGTTTTCTCTTCTTTGCTTGGGGAGATGCCGTTGAGGGTTCGGGCAGTCTACTTTTATTCCTTTTCTTGTATTTATGTTAGAATTAGCTGTCTTTTTGCTTCTTTTGTGAATTTGAGCTCATTTCATCCTGAAAATACAAAAGGAAGACAAAAACACTCTTTTTCCAACATTAGTACTTAAAAAGGGTTAGTTTTATACCTTATTTGATGTAATTTATATGTTGCATTTTACACACATCAAATACCCCCACACTTGAACTTTTGCTTGTCCTCAAGCAAAATTCTTTAAATGTGGCTTACACTCCCAAATGGAATAGGTAGAAGAGAAGGTTTTTGGCTTGTCATAGAGTGTCGGGAATCCAAGATCTTTTTGGGTTTTATTTTTATTTATTTACAATCCTATTCGTTATGATTTATTTAGAACGTTTCATAGGATAAATTACTTATTTGGGCATAACATGCCTTTCTAAAATTTCATTTATATACAAGTTCACATACCTCACGGGAGAAATCACTCAACACTCGGCCGAAGGTGTATTTTTTTTAGTGAGTCGCTCGAGAGCGGCATGGAACTTACGCCTTCCATAGGCTTGCCAAGCAATCAATCCTCCTCCTTTTTAACTTTATACCTTTGTAAATATCAAGAGGACTTTTTGGGTGAAAGGTTAGGCTTGGGTTAAAGGTGGGTGGTTGGGTTAGTGGTTAGTAAAAAGGGCGAAAAGTGTAAAAAGCGTCGGTTTTCGTAACACATTTTTTTTTGTGTGACTTTTTATTTTGAAGTATTTCTCCAAACAAGCTTTTGTTTGTATAGCTTTGTTTGTTTTTAACTTCATCATATATATATATATATATATATATATATATATATATATATATATATATTTTGGGGGTAAAAAGGGTTTAGGGTAAAGAAACGAAAGGTTTAGGCTCAAAGGGGTTAACTAGGGGGATTTTGGGTAGGTGGTAAAAAAAAATGAAAAATAATGGTGTAGAAAGAAAAATGGTTAGTCCTATTGCCTCCATCATTTACTTACTTGGGTTTAAGTTGGTAAGGACCGTGAATGAATCGTCGTGGCAAGTTCTAGATTTGTAAGAACCAAGCGGCTATTCACACAAGAAACGAAAAATGAGCATTTAGTCTAAAGATGTAAATTTGTATGCTCAATAAAGGCTCAAAACTCACTTTTGTGGGAATGGGTTTTTAATGTGATCAAGTATATATAATCAAATTTTAACTAGATTTGTTATGCCGTTTCATAATTTTCTTATGTTGGTTCTTGTTATCACGACGCTCTCGGTTGTAAATTTTATAAAAATATAACCTTATTAATCTTGTGATTCCTAACTTAAACTTTAGACAAGTAAAAAAAATGAAAAATTTTTGTAAAAAATTTGGGGTGTTTAGCGGTTCCAATAGAGTTTTGTGTAAGGCTTGTTGTTAGGACTTGCAAAATTTCAAAGTGTTAGCTTCCCCCCCCCCCCCCACACTTAAATTACACATTGTCCTCAATGTGTTCAAAAAATAAATTTTTAGGTTGACTGGATGTGTAATGTGGTGTTAAAAAGCAAAGACACGTCCCCGTGTGGACAGTCTGTGAGCCTGAAAAACAGGTTTCGTCTCCCGGTTTCTCCATTTTGGGCCTGTAAGTGCTAAGGTTTAGCACTCTAACCCTTGATTTGTACCTGTTTCATCACTCAATACCACACCAAGCAAACATAAAACATCCTACATTACCATAGTTAATTGTCTCCAAGCATAAAGTAAAAGAAAAATAAAACGGAAATAAAAAGTAGTCACGGAAAGTAAATTGTTCAACAAGTGGCACGCATGCCATAAATTGTTCGATAGAAAAGGGTACTTAAACCTGTGGGCTCACCGTCAACCCGCTCCTTATCCCTTCAAACATCCATGTCTTCATCGCTATCATCACCTCCATCCCCATGCCCCGCCATGTACTCCCGGATGCTGCCGATATCATCTTGTAAATCGTTGATGTTGCGCTCAATAGCTCCAACCCGGTGGTATGTGTTGTTGGCGAGGTTGTAGGTGTTCCTGGTACACATGAGGTTTTCCTGCAAAAGATCATGTAAGCTTTGAAAGTTAGGAAAACCGCCTCCTTGTGAGGAGGATTAACCCGGATCACCATGGGGTTGGTACTGGTAGTGGGGAGGTGGTGCGTGGAGAACTAGGGCCTCCTGTGGGTTCCATGCATAGCCTTGTGTCCTTTGGAAGCTCACCGTCCCGTCTTCCGCCTCATAAAGTAAGTTCATGGCTCGGCAAATGTGGTAGTCAACTCGTCCCGACCATGGACTCCTTTCAAAGGACCTTGGAATTCTCGTGAAATGCTTGAAAAGACGGTACACCCATCCCCCAAAGAAGATAGGTGTTGGAGCTCGAGCAAGGCGATTGAGATGCATGTTTCGCAACAGGAGATATGGAACATCGAGAGGCTTTCGGTTGTGGATGCAGTGAAGGACAACCAAATCTTTCAACCCCACAACGCCACTACTGTCGTGACGCTGGTTCAGCGAGTAGGTGAGGAGCCTGTGAATGTAGCGGTATAGCGGGTCCCTCAGTTTGGTGCTCTTAGTGCTGCTAGGGTTGTAGATTCCTTCACCGATTTGAGCCCATGCGGCTTGACGTTCGGTCTCATCCAAGTCTCGTAATCCCCCAGTGTTTTCCTCATTTCCCGATTCTTCTTCACCGTATAGTCCTATTATAGATCCAAACTGTGCCATGGAGATTGAGTACTGTGTCCCGCCACACCGAAATGCGACCCCTTCATTGTCAAACGGGTCACACCTCGAAGTGAAAGCGAAAGTACTGTAAAACTCCATTGTGCATTGATGCACAGACCGAAGCCGAGTGTTCACTGCAACTGCTAGTGGTCCTGTCACGATGTTGTTGAATCGGTCTAGTTGGTTCACCATGGTTAACAAGTCCGTACATGCTCGCCTAGGGTACTCCTCAGGTCTTGTTTGGAGTATCTCATATCTCGCCCTAGCATCTAGTTCGCTTGCATTGAACCTTGTGAACTTTGACGTCTGAAAGAATACACCAAAAGTTAGTACGAAACAAAAAGATTTTTAAAGAAGCTGCAAACAGTGGGCTGGACACAGCCCCGTGTTCAGCGGACACGGCCCCGTGTCCAGGCGTCTGTAACCCAAAAACTTCATTTTTCGTCTCGGTTCCGAAAACCTGAAAATTTTTAGCCCAATAGTTGCGGTTTCCCCCGAAAATGAAACCCTAAGTGTCGTTTTTCCCAAAACAAACCGTTTACCCATCCAATTTCGTCTTTTTCGGTTCAAAAACAAGGGTTTGGGGTTTTAGTAGGAAATCGAACGAATCTATCAACAATACATGTTTTTTTACTTTCTACTACACTAATCTAAACTACTACTAACAGATTGCATCAAAAATTTGAAGTTCGACCCGGATGAACACGAAGAACCCTAGATTTTTCCCCAATTTTTGATGTTTTAACTACATGCAAGTAACTAATCTAACTACTAAAGATGATAGAATCATACCTTGATGTTGTTAAACGTGGTAGTGACGTCGAAAATTTGCGGAAAATCGCCTGGAACCAGAGAGTTTTCGGCGAAACGGGGCGTGTGGAATGAGGTAACTGTTATGAAAAGAGGGTTTTATCCCGACAGTCGTCTCGACACGGCCCCGTGTCCAGCGGACACGGCCTCGTGCCGAGCAAAGTTTTAATTTTTTTTTTGTGCTCGTGTGCATGTCCCCTTTCTCCGAAAATGGTTAGAAGACTTACCGGTTTTTGATGTACACTTGCCTGTTCGTAACATGTCGGGTATGATGTTGAGTTTATTCGTTAACCGTTTGAAGCGAGATCTCCTCTTCCTCATCCTCAATGGATCCTCGGTAGAGTTTTAGCCGTTGGCCATTGACTTTAAATGGTATCCCATTTCGAGCTTTAATTTCTACTGCACCGTGAGGAAAAACATGGGTGACGGAAAAAGGTCCTGACCACCTAGATTTTAGTTTACCAGGAAATAATCGAAGTCGTGAATTAAACAATAGAACTTGATCTCCTACCCGAAATTCATTAGACTTAATATATTTATCATGTAAATTCTTCATTCTTTCCTTATAATTTCGGAGTTAGAATATGCATAATTCCTTAGTTCGTCTAATTCATTCATTTGACAAAATCGATTTTTACCGGCAGTTTCTAAGTCTAAGTTTACATTTTTTATTGCCCAGTAGGCTCTGTGAGCTATTTCTACTGGCAAGTGACAACTTTTTCCATAGACGAGCTTATAGGGGGTTGTGCCTATAGTGGTTTTATAAGCAGTTCGAAAGGCCCATAAAGCATCGTCTAATTTGTCGGCCCATTCCTTTTTATTTAATCCTACGGTTTTTTCAAGTATTCGTTTTAAACCTCGATTAGTCACTTCGGCTTGCCCATTTGTTTGAGGGTGATACGCTGTTGAGACCCGGTGATAGACCCCATACCTTGTTAATATTTTTTCGAGTTGATGATTGCAAAAATGGGTACCTCTATCACTTATCAAAGCTTTTGGTGTCCTGAAACGAGAAAATAATTTTTTCAGAAATTTTACCACTACTCTTCCATCATTTGTTGGAAGAGCTTCGGCCTCCGCCCATTTAGACAAATAATCGACTGCCACAAGTATATATTTGTTTCCTTTTGACGGTGGAAAAGGTCCCATGAAATCGAGTCCCCACACATCAAAGATTTCACAAACGAGAATGCCATTTTGGGGCATTTCGTTTTTGGAAGAAATATTACCTGATCTTTGGCAAGCATCACATGTCTTTACAAGGTTTTGTGCATCCTTGTAAATGGTTGGCCAATAAAACCCTGAATCAAATACCTTTCGTGCGGTACTTGCGGCACCATGATGTCCTCCGTATGGACCTTCATGACAGTGACGGAGAATTCTTCGTGCTTCATTACCATGGACACACCTTCGGATGAGCTGGTCGGCACACATTTTGAAAAGATAAGGGTCTTCCCAAAAGTAATGCTTTACATCAGCAAAGAATTTCTTTCTTTGATGATGCGGCCATCCTTTTGTGACTATACCGCTAGCTAGATAATTAGCATAGTCGGCATACCATGGCTCTTGTCTACTCTCCATCATCTCCAAGGACTCGGTGGGAAATTTTTCGTTGATTTGTTCGTCCCTGGTCGCTTCCAAAGCTGGGTCTTCTAGGCGCGAGAGATGATCTGCAGCAGTGTTTTCTGCTCCTCTTTTGTCCTTGATTTCGATGTCGAATTCTTGGAGGAGTAGAATCCATTTGATCAAACGGGGTTTTGCATCTTGTTTCTTGAAGAGGTACCTGATGGCTGCATGGTCTGTATAGACTACAGTTTTAGAAAGAACAAGGTAAGAACGAAATTTATCAAAAGCAAACACCACTGCTAGTAATTCTTTTTCTGTAGTTGTATAATTTTCTTGTGCATCATTAAGTGTTTTACTAGCATAATAGATTGGGTGGAAATGCTTTTCTTTTCTTTGTCCCAAGACTGCTCCAACGGCAAAGTCACTTGCATGACACATGATTTCGAAAGGAAATTTCCAATCGGGCGCTATCATGATAGGTGCATTGACTAGCATTTCTTTGAGGGTTAGAAATGCTTGATTGCATTCCTTGTCAAAGATGAAAGGTGCATCTTTTTCAAGTAATTTTGTTAGAGGCCTTGAAATTTTTGAAAAGTCCTTGATAAACCTTCTGTAAAATCCGGCATGCCCTAAGAAACTTCTGATTGCTCTTACGGAGGACGGTGGAGGTAATCGAGAAATAGTTTCTATTTTTGCTCGATCAACTTCCATTCCTTCGCTTGAGATTTTGTGACCGAGCACTATTCCCTCTGTTACCATGAAATGGCATTTTTCCCAGTTAAGGGCGAGGTTAGTTTCCTCACATCGGGATAGCATTCGTTCAAGATTATCGAGGCATTGGTCATATGAGTCTCCAAAGATGGAAAAGTCGTCCATGAAGACTTCCATTGTCTTTTCTATCATATCATGGAAAATGGCTACCATACAACGTTGGAATGTTGCAGGTGCATTACATAGACCGAATGGCATGCGTCGATATGCGAAAGTTCCTTAGGGGCATGTGAAAGTTGTTTTCTCTTGGTCTTCTGGTGCTATCGGTATTTGAAAGTAACCTGAAAAACCATCTAAGAAACAATAAAATTTATGACCGGATAGTCGTTCTAACATTTGATCAATGAAAGGCAAAGGAAAGTGGTCTTTCCTTGTTGCTTCATTTAATCGCCTATAGTCTATACAAACTCTCCATCCTGTGATGGTTCTTGTCGGTATTAATTCATTTTTCTCATTAGTTATTACCGTCATACCTCCTTTCTTTGGGACTACTTGGACGGGACTTACCCACGGACTATCGGAAATAGGGTAGATTAGTCCGGCGTCAAGTAGCTTGATGACTTCATTCTTAACCACTTCTTGAACATTAGGATTCACTCTTCGTTGTGGTTGAATTACTGTTTTGTAGTCATCATTCATTAAAATTTTGTGCGTGCACATGGAAGGACTTATTCCTTTAATATCTACAAGCTTCCAAGCGATCGCGTTTTTATGTTTTTTAAGAAGATTAACTAATTTTTCTTTTTCTATGTTACTTAATTTAGAAGAAATAATTACAGGTAAACTACCATCTTTGCCTAGAAAAGCATATTCCAAACCTTTAGGAAGTTCTTTGAGCTCAATGGGTTGGTCTTTAGAAGACACCTTATTTTGTGGCTCATCTAGATCAAGAACCTTAAAGGTTTGTTCTATGGAGATCTCTTCTTCAACAAAGTGGCCATCTTCTTGAGTTGTATCGGGTGGTTCTGCTTCATCTTCAATTAGGGGGTCATTATTGCCAAAAGGATATTTCATTGAACGCTCAAGATCTATGCTCCTTTTGAATGCCCCTAATTGAAGGGGTAGATTGTTGAATTTCCGGTTTTTCAAAGCCTTATGAGTTTGTACAAAAGGTTTTCCCAAGACTAGAGGGGCGTCATCAAGGATGACAAAGTCGGTTGGGATTACCATTTGATTTGTTTGAACCAAAACATCTTCAACTACACCGATTGATTTTATCACTTTTCGATCGGATAGAAAAATGGGTATTTGAAGTGGAGTAAAATCACTAATACTTAATTTTTAAAAAATGTAGTTAGGCATTATGTTAACACAAAATCTTTGTCAATGGTGATATTACTAATAAATGAATTTTGAAAGAAACATGGAACCGGTGTAATGTTAATTTCAAAAGGGTCTTCTTTTATTAGCGAGGTTTGATCATTAGTTAACTTAACACTCACTATTTCTTTGATTTTAGCACTAGTGTTTAACTCTTTTAAAAACTTGGCATGAGGGGTTACTAAACAATGATTTTCGAAAGTAGGTGACAAGAGGTTAATTTCTTCAAAATTAAATTCTTCTTTTATTTTAACATTATCGACCTCACCTTTTTCGTTGTTTAACTCATGTGTCGGTTTTTCACTTTCTTGTTCTTCCATTTTTACACTTTCAACTATCTCTACGTTATTATTACAATTTAGTTCTTCTCTTGCGCGGGACTCCTCTTCCCTTGCGCGAGATTCTTTCATGTAACGTTCGATAGTTTTAATGTGTTCTAATATTCTATTGGTCACTTCGGTGAGAGAAAAAGAATTTGTATCCTCAAAGCTTGAATCCGGTTGTTCGATCCTTGGCTCCTCATAGTACTTATATGAAGTAGATGGTTCACACCATTGTTCTTCATTGTAAGTATATGATGGGTAAGGGTCGAAACTTTGTTCTTCATAGTACTCATATGAGGTGGGTTGTTCACGCCATGGTTCCTCATAATAAGAATATGAAGGTGGTGGTTCATATCTTGAATCTTCAAAGTATGAGTATGAGGGCTCATACCTTGGTTCATCAAAATATGAGTATGAGGGGGGAGGTTCATACCTTTGGTCTTCATAGGATGTGTATGAAGTTGATGGCTCGTACTTGGACTCCTCATAGTAGTTGTATGAATTGGATGGTTGATATGAGTTATTATATTGAACCGAGCGTGTGTTACGACAATTAGTGCAATAATTACCCCTATAATCATCCTCATCATAGGTGTAGTTGTAACCTCCTGAGTATTGATCCATAAGAATCACTCAGCAGACCACAACTGAGTCTCGGGACCAGAAAACAAAAATAAGACGGAAACAGAAGCTGGACACGGCCCCGTGTCTGGTGAACACGGCCCCGTGTTCAGGGTCTGTATCGGGGCGTTTTAATTAAAGTTACTGGTCACGTTGAGCACGGGGGCGTGTTCAGTGAGCACGGCCCCGTGTTCAGACTCTGTATCTGGGTATCTAACTAAAAAGATGCAGCACGGGGGCGTGTTCAGCGAGCACGGCCCCGTATTCAGGCTACTGTAAATGCAAACTAAACTAAAATGCAGAAAAATGTGCGCGCGTTTTGAAAAGGTTTTGAAAAACTGATTAGGCCGTTGATTTTAATCTTTCTTAAAATCCTTGTGTCCCCGGCAACGGCGCCAAAAACTTGATGCGTGTGTAGTGTGTATATAATTTAGATATATAATTAAGCCCTTTTTACACCTTTAGCCAAGTTTTAAATTTATAAAACACGATATTTACTAACACTAAACACACATATGGGCAAGTGCACCCATCGTGGACGTAGTATAGTGTTGGTAAGATACCGAGGTCGTCCAAGGACACAAGAGCTTTTAATACCGGTTTATCCTCAACGTCTAATCAAATCAAAAAGTTAGAAAAAATGTTTTTAAACTAAGAAAATAAAAACTAACTAAATGCTGAAAAATAAAAATAAAATAAAAACAGATAGACAAGATGAATCACTTGGTTCCGACTCGTGTATTAGTATAACCTTTGATTATTTTCACACTTTTGCACTTGTTTAAGAGATTATCTTAGTTATTGTAGTAGACCCCTCTTTTGAAGGCGACGTTACCCTCAACCCAGTAGTTTGAGTCAGCAAGGATACAATCCTAAAGGGTTGGATTATTGGAAGATAATGAATTAAGTTATTAATGCAAATTATGGTAGGCCCCGCTTTTGGCGGTGACGTTACCCTCGGCTATGTAGTCTGAGTCAGCAGGGATACAGTCCTAAATAGCCGGGTTATAGTATTAATAGTAGTTAACTTATGAGGGGGTCAAAGAGTTTGGATCCCCGCCATCCAATACCTATGGGCATTGAAGGAGATCCTACTAAATTTGACCCAGGTCCCTTGCAGGACCTCTAAATGCTGAACAAGGGCAAGACCCTTACCAAACCGTTCCCTTAACCCCAGACCAGGTAGCCAACATACCTCCATATAGACCGTGGAGATATGAATGGTGAAAATCTTTTATTTTATATAGACAGTAAAATAATGCCAAGACACCACGGACAAACGATAAGGAAAGATCACCTTCAACATAAGTAACTAGTTATTAAAGTCATTAATACAAAACCAAATAAAAAGTGCAAAAGATTAAAAATAAAAAGTATTATACTAAACACTTGTCTTCACCAAGTGATGTAAGAGACTTAGGCAAACATGGCCTTGATTGTCAAGAACTCTTACGATCAATCTTGGATCCCGAGACGACTCACACACTCTACGATGGACAATGGATGATGGTGGTGGATGATGGTGTTATGGTGGTGGTGGGTGGTGGATGAAGTGTGAGAGAGGTGGTGTGCCAAGGGATGAGTTGGAATGGAACCAAGCACTCCTATTTATAGGTTGAACAGAAGGCTGGGCACGGCCCCGTGTCCGCTGGACACGCCCCCGTGCCCGTCTGACACTATCTCTCTTCATTAATTGTAATTCGCAATTACAATTAATGCGCCTGCTGTACTTTCGCCACGCCCCCGTGCTCACTGGACACGGCCCCGTGGTGGGCAATAGAAGCTTCTACAGGTTTGTCTTTTCTGCTGCTTCTTGGGCATGGCCCCGTGCTGGCTGAGCACGGGGCGTGTTCAGGCTTCTGTTTTCTCTTCTTTGCTTGGGGAGATGCCGTTGAGGGTTCGGGCAGTCTACTTTTATTCCTTTTCTTGTATTTATGTTAGAATTAGCTGTCTTTTTGCTTCTTTTGTGAATTTGAGCTCATTTCATCATGAAAATACAAAAGGAAGACAAAAACACTCTTTTTCCAACATTAGTACTTAAAAAGGGTTAGTTTTATGCCTTATTTGATGTAATTTATATGTTGCATTTTACACACATCATTGCAAATGTTGGAGACGAGGTGTGGTTGATTCATTTTAGTTTCTAGGAAGCCACTTAGATATCTAATCATCTAAATCACCTAAACAACCAAGTGACTTGACTAGACGAGTGCATTCTAAACATGGATAGTGCTTGGAGGCATGGTTTAGTCTTGTTCACTTTGTTACTTGGAAGTTGTTTAGTGACTTAGGTTGATTGATTTTGAGGTGTTTGAACCTCAAAATTTCTGGAATGACACCTCAACTCAAGCCCCTCAACATGTAGAGTAGTTGGGGACAAGGTTTGGTTCATGTTCATCGAAGAAAGATAAGTAAAAGTTGTAGGAGATGAAAGTTTTACAAAAACAAAATATAAACCTCACTTTGGACCTTAAATGTGGTGATGTACCACATTGTTACACCTTAGTGAACATTAGGTAAAATCCCTATAGGTTATCCAAGGAGTTAGAAAGCAAGAAATGAGAAGAAAGGGTTGAAGAAGCAAGTTAAAACTCATAAGTTTTAGCTTGTAGTAATCTGCCTAAAGCTGGAGTTGTCTTGAAGATCTTGGAGTGTTTCAGAGTGAAATGAGGTTGTGGAAAGTGAAAATGTGTTAGAGAAGGCTTGGATTTATAATGGAGGATTAGGGTTTAGGTCGTAATGAAGTTAGAAGGTGATTGGAGGAGAAGGGGGTGGAAAAAGTGGTTGAGAAGGTGAATTTAGGAGTTAATTTGCGAGTTGTCAACATTTCTGCCTATCAAAGGGGCTTGCGAACCATAAGGCCCAAGCCTTGCGGTCCATAAGGACCCTCAGGTTGCAAAATTTTTGTTTTTGATCCTTGTTGTTTGGTTGATTGCCCATGTATGCCATTTCTTCAAAATGTTAAGTGTTTTAGGGCATTTTAAGGCATATATTAGTATGTGTATGACATGAATGCGTAGATTAATATTTCAAACATAAATAAACATAAGGTATGATTCGATTTTGCATATGAAACGTGTATTCGTGATAGGTTAAGTATCAAGTATGTATGAATAAACAAGTATAATCAAAATTGTATTTCCATTATGATCAAGGTCTCGAGATTACAAAGATTGAATTGAAATACAAATACAAGCTTGTTAAAAATAGAAAGTATGAAAACGAATTGTTACAAGCACTACCACCCACAACCCCTGCTAGTATCCATGTGTTCAATCTCATGCAGGTTATTCGACTCAAGCTAGGGGTAGCAGTGATATTTACCACAGCCAAAGGAGTACCTGTTGCATCATATGTTGTACTTTTGTGTGGTTTTTGAACATTCATCGGCAAATCAACAAGTATAGTATGAATAGGCTGAAGATCAAAACAGGAGACTTACCATTAACATGCTCATCCATGAATTGAACCTTTTCCATTTGATTATTTGCCATAGCTTCTTCCACAGAAGGCCACTTTTGGAGAACACGGTGATTCTTTACTGCAATATGCATCGTCTCTCCTACAAAGAAGGATGACCGGATATCACCAAAAGAAAATTTAGGGGTTGAAATCGTGTCCAGATTTGGAGCCAAAACAAAAGACGCTTGTTCATCTGGGCCAATCTCTATTGTTTCCTTGGTGGTGGTTGAACAATTTTCTCCAAATGGAGATGGCGTCTGAGATAAAGAGACTCTTTGGTGCTCTGGATTAACATCGACAACAGGTTTTGTTCCACATGGGTTTTCGATTTGTTCTTGAAATTGAATAATTTTGGTTATTTGGTTGATTGTATAGTGTAGATTTAGAGATGAGTTTATGGTTCTTTAGTGTAGATGTGGATTTTTGGTTAAAGAATGGAGTGGTATGGAGTGATTGTATAGTGTAGGTATAGATTGGCAAAGATGAATTTATAAATTTTGTAATTTGGTGGTTGAAAAAGTGGTGTTAATTTGGTGGTTTGAAATTTCTTCAGATAAATGAGATCGTCACTTGGTAACGGTTAACTTCATAATCGACTAACAGAAAGTTGTATCCTGTAGCGTTGTAAACAACAATAAGTTTCTTGGGGGGGGGGTTTCTGAATTAATTTTGACCGCAAACAATAGGGGTGTAACTTGATCTTTTATTTTTATCTAACTAAACATTAATAATGTTATTGCAAATCGAGATTCTTATTATGAACTATTCCAAGTTATTATATTTTAGTTAAGTCTGTTATATTAAAAATATTAGGTGCTATAATATCGATTAAAATTATTGGATAAGATGTAATAACATTATACAATACATAACAACATAAAAATATAAGATAGATTAACATATAAAAAAGTCAACGTGGATCTAGAGGGTAAATGAGTCGAGTTGGATTAAGCTTAAGTTTGGTTTATAAGACCGGACGTTGTAGGCATTGTTTAGTGGCGTTTAAGCCTTTTCACATCAGACACATCACCCCGGCAATGGCGTAGAAGCGTTGGGGTTGGGACGAGAGGATTTTCACTGGCATGGAGACAAAGAGTGGGTCGACATGGTATTGGCTCATTGATGTGGCATGTAGCCGTTGGACCCCAATGACACAATTTTAAAAAATCAATTAAAAAAACATTTTAACCAACCTTTAAAAAACTCAACTTTTTCACAATTTTCACCTCACTCTCTTCTACCCAACTTCATTTCAATCTTCATTTTTATAAAATCTCTCAATTTTTATAAAACATAATGCATCCACAGAACTGCAACTTCGGTCTGAACAACCCCTATGGTGTAGGCGAAGTACCAAACACCACTTCACCTTAAGGGTCTCAACCGATCCGCAACTTTGTTTTTTAATTTATGTATTTTTTTAGTTATGTAATCGTTTTTTATTTAAATTATGTAATTTTTTTATTTAAAATAATGAAATAATAGGTTTTGTTTAGACTCCCAAACCAGCCTACTCGGACTCAATAAGTAAAGCTTGGACTCACGCTCGTTCATAATTTAAAATTTAAACAAACTGGTCTCGAGTAGGTTACGAATATTTCGCTCGTATACACCCTGAATCCATGTCATAAAGGCATCGAAAGTTCTAATCAAGTAACTCATACATAGGGGTTCAATTCATATACCTCAAAACCTAGTGTAGAGTTAATATTAATTTACAATAGGGTAAATTACACTTTTCGTCCTTTATATTTGTACCGGATTACAACGGATAACCTTTAACTTCAATAATTACACTCACAGTCCTTTTTTGGTAAAAATCCATTACACCCTACATCCTTTGGACCTAACCTAATTAAAATATTCAGTTAATTATAACATATGCTTTACACATGAGAGTATTATTGTCTTTTGACTCTTTTCTCATTTTCAAAACAATAAAAAAGAGACAAAAAAGTTTTAAATCATATCAAATCCATTAACATCTTCTCTCTCTCTCTTTCTCTCTTTCTAACACCCACCACCACCATCAACCACCCACCCACCACCACTCTCTCTATATATCTCTATCTATCTCTCTCACTCTATCTGCTAATTACCATAACTATCACTACCACTTCCATTTCCCGATCACCACCTCCACTTCCATTGACAATCGGTCACCACCACCACCACTTCCTGCAACCATTTTCGGCCACCTGAAAACGAACCTGTAGCCACCGTCATTTAACGAACCCAAATTTTTACATCAAAACCCTTTAAATCCTTTCCCTGTGTTTTCTCATCTCATAAATCCATTCAATAAAACACCATTTTCTCCCAGATTAATAATAATCTCTCATTCTTCCTCCTTAGAATTTATGTATACATGTTTTCTCATCTCACAAATCTATTCAATAAACCCACTCACCAAAAGGCCAAATCTGCAAAAAGAACTCGCTTGAAACGACCATTGTCTAAGCTGTGTAAGCACCCTTCACCCACCGTCGACGGCGACAGAGCCACGTCCAACGAGATTGCCTGATGTGGGTTTTGTTTCAAGATGCTTGAATACTTTCAGATCTATAATCTTTTCTTGTCATATCTAAATGGAGGGGGGCAACAAAATGATGGCGGTGGCCATGTTGCATCTTGATACTGTGACAACCCTCACCAAATCAGGTATCCGTACAACTTAATTAATAATTAATTACTGCTTAATTACTGTGCTTGCTTGAAATTGTGGATAAACTGCTACCTGAATACTGATACATGTACATACTTGCATCATACTTTATTTGCTGTCACTCCATTATTTACATACTGAATTCTAGTGACAACCTTGATGCACAAAAACACGGTAGCACAATAAACGGATAACCTATTAAACGTGCTGTCATAACTAGCACCAGGCAGGTACTGCCTCTAAGGCCTGTATGAGCCAGAGATAGTTTGCTACACTAGTAGAGAGTGTAGGGATATGGGGGTTGTAGAACTGCGTCACTAGGAGATAATTACAGTGACTGGATGTGCCTAAAGCGTACTCTAAGTACAAAATTCAGCACTTTAATTAAAAATTCAGCATTGAGCTAACTAATAAAGTGCCAAAACATGAGAAAATATTACTAGACACTTTCCAAAGTGTCGGGAATAAGTTGTGTCACTAAAAATAGTAATAACGACACTTTAAAGCTTTGTTAAGCACTTTAACGGATCACTATCCAACCGAACAACCGGACATTACCCGGAACATAAAAATATTGCCAACAACATTGTTTCTCTTTTTCTGAACCAGTTAGGGTCCCTGAATACCCTAACACCCGCTATAATGCATAACACGCTAGTGACCGAGTTAACCTCCAACTTAACTTAACTAAATGGCTAACTAATGGTTGAAATCTAACTAAGGACCCCCCCCCCTAACCGAATTCGGTCCCCAAGGGACACCCTTGTCCTATTTTTGATTAAAATAATCACTCTTGTCTAATATCAATTAGACATATGATCCTTTGGTTAATTGTGCTTAAGTTTGTCTATAAGAACAAGTCTTGGTCCATCATTCATTCCATCACAACAAACTCAACAAAAACACTCTCTCCCTCTCTCTTGGTTCTCGGCCGAACACCACCCACAACCATCCATCCATTTTCGATTTCCTTCAACCCATTCCAAGTAACAACAAGTGTCAAGGAACTGATACAAGGAAGCTTGGTGCGTTCGGATCATGAAGGACCTCACCCCATTGCTTTTATCCACGCGTTCTTCGACTAGTTTCTTCCCTAGCCTCGAGCTAGTAGTAAGTGACTTCAAACACACTCTTGATCTATTCTAAAATGGTTAAAACGAACTTGGTCGGTTAAAAGTCATGAACTTACAAGAAGACATACTAAAAGTTTACTAAAATGTTAAATGTGTTGGTTAAATGCATAAGGGTTGTGTAAATCTTGTAAGACTTGTTTTGTGTAATTATTTAGTGCCGATCTATGTTGTGGTAGCACGGATCATCATCTAACCCGGATTAGTCATGTTCATGGATCATGACATAGAGTATGTTTAAGTGTAAAAAGGGTTAAATGATGAAACACTACTACACACTAAACATGAACTTGTGTAAAATCGATTTTTCTTATGAAATAGTGTTATAAACTAGTAGATCTACGGATCTACAAACGGTATTTTCAAAGAACCAAGTGTCAAAAGAAAACATATTTTAAAACCGGATCTTTCATGAACAAGAGTGATTTTTAAACACACAAGTGTGTAAACACTTGTGTAACACTAAGTTTCGACAAAGAACTATTTTTGTCAAATTTTACAAGAAGATGTGAAAATATATTTTCTGTAAAAACGAGATTCACAAGAAACCAAGCAGATTATTGCGAAGATCCACTAAAAGTAATGGAAATTACTACATATTTTGGACAAACCACAAGTTCATGTAATTTTTGCGATTTATATCTATTTTGACTAGTTTGGTGTTGAAATGTTGTTTGATAATGTTGGGAACATTGTTGGCTTGAATTTTAAAAGAAAATGATACGCTTGAAAGCGTGGCCACCTCCAGTTACAGGGGAAACTCTGGCGAAATTTTTCCAAAAACCTAACACTTGGAAATATTTTCACCACAAGTGTTATAAATGTATTTTTAACTTGTTTTCAAAAATATAAATTTCGCCACGATTTTTATTACAACATTTCTAAGTGTCGGAGGTGGGATTTTCACAAAATAAAAACTTGTTAAATATATATTTAGTATATATATTTTCATAACAACACTTGTGAATTTTTATGATTATTTTGTGAACTATACAAATATTATTTTTAGGGTAAAAATAATATTACCGAATGTTAACGATTCCAAAATAATAAATAATAAGTTACAACGGTATTATTAATACCACCCGATCTTTAAAACGTAACTTATGCATTTTAGGAAGAATACTAATAAACGCGTATTTTGACGAGAGTATTATTTTTGGGAAAATTATATGTATTAAAATATAATATTTTTGGGAAAATATTTATATTTTGGAGTTAGAAATAAAATATATTTTAAGTGAGACTTAATAATATATTTCGAATCTTACGAACGCGCATGTATTAAAACCCCCATCCTTGGGATGGAATTTATTTACCAAAATAATTACCAAGTGTAATTACGAAATAGTTGTCTAACTATTTCCCAAAAACTTAAACCTTAAAGCACGGCCGTCCGTCTAATAGATTTAGTACGTGTAGGTCGTCGCTCAGCGGTTTGATCAGGAGATCTTCTTATTAGAGACGCACCACTGTGAGTTCATGTCCCCCTTTTCTCTTAACTGTTTTCAGTTTTCTAAACTGTGGGGGTGAAATACATGTTACTATGATTAGGAATACTTTTTACATGGTATGGTTAGCGTAAGGAGGGTTACTACTTAGATCATGTGAGTGGGTAGGCGGAAACTTGAGGCCATTAATCCTCAGGGTAGGACCGAGGGACATGAGCGGTAGATCTATCTGGGTGTAGCGAGCCCAGCCCCAGGCCCAGCATAACGGACCTCGGGGTGACTTTGTGCCCAACGCATAAATCCGCTAGGTTTGAGTCTTCCTACTTGCACTTCACACATATCAATGGCCTTGCAAACCTTTGGTGATCTCTTTTTCCTTATTTGCTACATACCAGGATTTTTATACATACAAAGGTTTTTACATACTCACTTACACATGAACTCGCTCAACATTATTGTTGATTTTTTTCCAACTTACATGTATTTCAGGGAACTAAAGATCTGGCGCGGTATGTTATGTTTTTCCGCTGCATAGGAGTTACGAGGTCATCCGGGTTTAGGGGATGTGACTTTTTCCTGGACGAGTCACAGTCCTTAAACTGAGTTTATATCATGTTGATGTTTGTGTCTGTTGAACAATGTTTTTATGTTATCAGGTTGTAGTTACCGTTGCATGAGTCAACGCCTCAAAACAATGTTATGTTACTTATGTTTTAAAACTTAAATGGATGATCTTGCATGGTTTTTATTTCATATAGCTTGTTATGGTTAAGCTATGGTATTAAGAAGTCACACCAAATTAACTGCGCTTTCGCAAAGCCAGGGTGTGACAGCTTGGTATCAGAGCTCTGATCATAGCGAACTAGGATTCCTTCTCGAGTCTAGACTATGATCACTAGGGCTCTCACGAAAACATTTTTACACTGCATACCACTTAAGTCCAGATCCAAAACGTTTTTACAAACAAATGTTGAGCACATTTTTTTTATTATTTATAGGCTCAGTCTGGGAGGCTGAGGCTCGGTCTGGGAGACCGAGGTAGTTGTCTAGTGGGACTAGGGAGTCAGTCTGAGAGGCTGGGAGAATTGGCTAGTGGGACTAGGAAGAGCAGTCTGAGAGGCTGGGAGAATTGGCTAGTGGGACTAGGAAGAGCAGTCTGGGAGGCTGGGAGGCTAGTGGGACTAGGAAGATCAGTCTGGGAGGCTGGGAGGCTAGTGGGACTAGGAGAACTATTTGATTGATTAATTGGTGACTAATGTGTTTATCTGATTGTATGATTGATTATTTGTGCATGTTTGTGTTATACAGACACCATGGACTCATCAGGCACTGGTGATTCGGACACCACGGGTCCTAGGCCCATTGTATCAGACGACCTAGAGTCTTCGGAGCATGAGGTCCACACATCAGATGTTACCAGCACAGATGAGGATGACTTCCAGCCCTTTGCGTTACCCGACGATGTCGACGTGCCCGCTGATGGCCCTTTTGCTGGGACCTACCGCTCGTAGAGATCCGCGCCCCGATACCACTTGCTTCATACCCTGCTCTTTATATACTCCTCGACGCCGACGCTGATGATGAAGTTGATCTGTTTGATGACGAGCCCCTAGAGGATGATGTTCAGGGCGAGGCCCTTCTAGCTGTTGGTGATCTTTTGTTGCTCGCAGATGCTCCCGCTGAGGAGTCACCTGCTCACTCACCGGTCCCAGACTCCTTCGGTGTGTGGCCTCCGCACCATCACACACTCAGAGTGCGCAGCACTTTTCTCACGGTTCAGATCCTGATAGGGCATCCTCTGTTGCCCCTGCCCCGAGCTTTGCTTTCGATCACGACATTGAGGAGGATTCTGACCCTGTCTTTCCACCAGGATTTGACCCTGACCAGGACATAGAGTTTATACCCCTGGATCAGCCTATGGAGGACCCGGTTGACCCAGTTGACCTTCCTGACCCTGTGTTTGCTGACCACGCAGATTTTGAGATGGCGTTCGATGACCCCGAGCCTGCCATGGCCCCCGAGCCAGTAGCCGCTATTGACCCTGTGTTTGAGCATGATCCTATTCATGCTGGCATACCCATTGTTGACCCTGTGATTGCTGATCTACCCGTTGATGATCACCCTGTTGATGCTCCACTACTGGAGGGCGATCATGTTGTTGCTGCAGCTCAGGCTGATGCCCCTCTCATCGCTGATGCACCTGTTAACCCTATTGTTGCTCCCTGTAACACCTCGAAATTTTGTGTCCAATAATGTGTTAACACGTGTCATGAGTTTACACGTGGCATTAAATATTAAACAAAGGACTGAAGTTGACAAACCTTGAAAGTATGTAAATTCGAGGGTTATAAATGTCAACAAAGGGTAAATATACTGTATAGTAACCCTAAACGATGCTCGTACCTTCAAAACGAATAAATCATGGATCGTACGGAGCGAAACGCGGAAGAAAGTGAGAGATTACAAGCTACAGGGGTTAACTGTGTCAACATGTTTAATTATACCTCTGAGTGACCCTTTGACGAACCCGAGGCTTTGTAACAGTAAAATATACTCACTAGAATATACTATATAAATTCCGCGAAGTTCCGTTTTAAAACGAGAAAGTTATGATCAAATTCGTATGAGAAGGGTTAAAAGCGTCAACAATGAAAGTTAAGGCTTTTCGGATAGTAATTAAACTAACCGGGGACTTAACAGTGCGGGTAAATGGCACGAGGCCCTTAATTGTAATTAACTGAGGGCCAAATCGCAAAGTTACCCCTTCGAACCCGAAAGGTCAGGTTAATGATTACGAAAGATTCGGTTAATCATTACAAAAGATTAGAAAATCTTTGAAAACAGACCTAATGCGGGCCGCGTTAAGGATATGGGTAAGTTAACGCGGGCCGCGAGCCTCCTGCAGTTACGCGTTCTGACATGAAGATTCATGCGGCCCGCGTACAAGTTGCCTGAATCTAATGCGGGCCGCGTACAAGTCCCAGATGCAGAATTCTTGGACAGACTTGCTGTTTGGAGTTGTGAACGATCATATGTGCAATAAATAAAGCATGGGCGCCCTCTACATGACCCCTAGCACCCAGGGCCACCTGTTGAACATCCATGCTCCATTGTAGGTTGTGTTGTAATGATCTTAGGTCCATTTTTTCACTATAAAAGGCCATGCATTGTGCATAAGTGAAACACACCTCAAAACCTGCCTTCTGATCATTCTTGGAGCTCTCAAGCATTCCTCTATCATTCTTAGTCGTGCACCAAGCTTCTGTAAGTTGCCTAACCCTTTGTGGTTTCATTTTTCCATAGTTTTAGCCTAAAAGTCAATCCGTCGTAATTAATGATTGACTTTGCGATAAATCACGAATGGTCCAGTGATTTGTCGAATCAAAGATGGTTATATGATGGTAATCATGTGGGCATTAAACCCCTAAAAGGGCACCCTCTGATTCCCACTCTAACTAGTTCAAATATCGAGTCAAACGTGCTTAGAAAAAGTCAACAGAAATGTCATTTTGCGATTTCTTGCATAATCTGTAATGTAGATGATATGTAACCTGTTTGAACCCTCATAAAACATGATAATAAGTATATAAACTAGTCTAAGCTTGTTTGATCCGACCATTTTCTGTTTTGACCCGGTTCGGAGCCGAAAGTCACAAAAGTTTGACTTTTGCATTGACTTCAGTTCTGACTCGTTAAAGTTTGATTTAGATATGCCTTAGGACTCTCTTAGGACCAGGTTACATGATGGTATAACCCTCTGTGACCGGTTCGTTGTTTGTCCGAGTCTTTTACACATTTCCGTTAAATGCTTAAAAGTTGACCGTAACGCCCTTTTTAATTTAAAACGAGAATTTCGGACATGTGAACGGATCATAACCTTGGTTACTGATTTCTAAGCATGTCCCTAAAATTTCACGTCAATCCGAGGTCCAGAATATGAGTTATGCTAAATAGCGCAAATTGCGAAACCTTAGTAATTAAATAGCGCAATTAGCATAACGCCTATCTAAATCCGGATTTCGACACCAAACCTTTTACTCACTGATGTAAAATAATATTTCGGGATTTTTAAAGATTTTTAATTATTTTTAACCTGCTCATAACCTGTGGTTATGGCAACGGTTCGGTAAATGCCGAATATACCCTTTTCGGCCATAACTTGAGTTCTACAAGGTCTTTTGACCCGATTTCAGTTTCTACTGATTTTAAATAATAAATAAAGTATTTTAGACTTTGTAAACTGTTCGGGAAACTCAGATTTCCTGTAGAACTCTAAAACCTCTTTTATAATCTTAAAAAGACCAAAATACCCCTACGGGGCATAATATGAGCTTAAACTCGTTACGGGCATTATTGAAGGTATCCTACTGATACCACAACCTCTTTAGGGTATACTGACTTAGGAAATCAGTGTAGGACTCTTACGGTTACCCGTTGCGCCTTTTGCGCGCACGGTTCGGCCTATGTAACTAGTTTACATAAACTAGCCGGAACGGGTCAAACCATATTGTTTTGACCCCAAAATCCAGAGTATGATTATTATACCCATATAAAACAAGTCTTCAAACTTGTTGGGTCAAAATCACACTCTATTCACGGTTTTCGCTTTTCACGCGATTAAAGCGTAACTATCCTTTGAAACCGACCGGTCTAAGCTACGGCAAATATAAAGACCCGTTAGGATTCTAATAGGTTATTTTTAAACCTTCATTTCAGAATAGGAGACCAGTAAAAGCTATCTGTGATTTATTCAATTAAGGATTATACTTGCAAAGGTAAATACTTTTAACTTATTTTCCGTTATACGGGCTTGGGTTACGGTATTTAAAATACCGCTTGGTCGGGCAATTGACCCCAACTCATTAGTAGTTGGGTATTATCAATGTGACTCGTTTAAAAACTTGTTTTGTTGGCTTTACGCCTTTGGGGGCTTAATGACCATGTCCCGGATATCCTTGGCAGCATTTACGAATGGCCACGACCTTGACATCCCGGTGTAGGCGTACACCCGACATTATGTCTATGATTATAAAAGTGTAGCCGCTGGTTACCCGCCACGGTTTTATACTATGTGGTGTGTCTATTAAACTTTAACCCGACACGACTCGGGCGACCGAACGCATAGTAACATGTAACTCTTTACAAGATTTGATTATAAATTATCCCAAGTCATAAAGAGTTTGTCCCTTTAGCATTTAAACCAATTTTATTAAACATTTTTACAAAAGTGTCAGTTGAATGTATTTACCAGTGTAAACTGACGTATTTTCCCCAAAAAGACTAAATGCAGGTACAAGGCGTAATTGGCTGGGATTTCTCCTTAGCATCATTAGAAGTCTCGCAAGCTTAAGATGCCTGAAGTCTGTTGAACAATACTTTTGTTATTATTATTTGATCCCCTGTGGATTATTATTTCAACAATGGTGATACATTGATATTACACTTAATGTTGAAATATATTATCTTTATGCTTCCGCTGTGCATTCATTTATATTGTGTGGTTTGACTATAATGTTGCCAACTACGTCACGGTAATCCCCCACCGGGCCCACCGGTGAGACACGTGGAAATCGGGGTGTGACAGGTTGGTATCAGAGCCAACACTGAGTGAATTAAACACTAGCCTTTGTGTTTAATCTCAGTTACACAAATTGCACATACTTGAGTCTAGACAAGAACATAGGACAAATTCGAATTGTTATTCCGGTTTGTCTTTTTATTGTTTATTATTATTTAAAGTTTTGAAAGCAGGAATATGCCACCTGCAATCAGACGAGGAAGAGGAGGAAGAGGCAGAGGAACGATCATTACTCACAATGATTACGAAGCTGGACCTTCAAACACGCGAGCTCCTTCCAGTACAAGAAGTGAGGAACCGCAGAGACGAAGAAACCTTTTTGAACCTGCGAGACATTCTACCTCGCATAGCTCAACACCCTCATACCGCCATTCATTTGGACCAGATTCGGAAAATAATCCCAATAACCCTCAACCATCCTTTTTACCTCTACAGCGATCTGCTTCACACCGATCTTATGGCGATCCTTCACCTTTCTTCGTTGGACAGTTTAACCCGGCGGATTACGTCCAAGAGCCTATAGGGTATAACCCTTTAGGACCAGAGGATCACTTTTCTGAAGATAATGCAGTGGATATGGACGAGGATACAGACCCCGTCGAACCTGCAAGGGGTACTCCCAATCATCCAATCGAGATCTCCGATGGGTCATCCTTCCATGGAACGCCCTATCAAGGTCCCGATAGCTACCAGGAGAGGTTTGACCAATGTAATTGGTACTTTACACCTTCACATCATTACTCGTCTCATGATCAACAGCAACAACAGGATCCTTCTGAGGATTCGCGGTTCGTGGCCGTTACGCCACCACCACCGCCACAGGTTCAACCAGTAATTCCAGATCCGCCAAGGCGTAGAAGATCAGGAGCACGGATGTCTACCCGAGGAGGGGAATTTCATTTCAGCACCCCTCGCCACTCGAGTGCTAGTCATTTTCCGTCAGTACCTGAAGAAGAACCACAATTAGGGGAACCTTCTGGTCACCCTGCAGAGGTGAATTCTGCACCAGTTGCACCACCTCCGCCACCATTCGGATATGACAATCCGATACCAGCGTACGGCGCTTCCACGGCGTACAATCCGTTTGAGCAGCCGACTCACACGCACTACAACTATAACTATGATGCCGATCCGTATGTGATAGCGGCTAATTATAATGCCCTCCATGGAACCTCTTGGAGAGCCGATTACTCAGCTCATGGGTATCCAATACCCTCTAGACCTCCGGTTCCGCAACCGTCACAGCAGTCACGTTTTTCTCCACCGGAGCAAGAAGAAATACTCCACCGTTTAAACCGTGTGGAACGAGACTTCGAACAAGAACGCAAGAGTAATCGCGGATTTCTCAAGGGCTTAGCAAACCTACTGAAGGGAAGGAAGAAACGAGACCATTAGTCTCCTTATGTAATATTATAATTGCAATTTAGTCCCTGCGTGGACATTTATCGTATTTCAGTCCCTACGTGGACTTATCTTTTAGTCACTGCGCGGACATCTATCTTGTATTGGTCCCTGCGTGGAGTTGTTTTTCTATAAACCTCTGCGTAGGTAGTTATTTAATTATAAAGTCCCGTTTAGGGCAGCGTGTAATCGTATTTGAAGTTTATGGAATGTTATGTTATAAATTTCATTTTTGTTATTACTATATATGAAATAAATCAAAATCATTCCTTTTAATTTAAATCTGCCTAAATAAAGAATCTTAAGAGTGAAACCTAGCCAGGTGTCTTTTTAGACCCGGCCAAGATGGTAAGACCTGATTAAAAGATTCAGAATTCCAGTTAACCTCTGTAATCATGTTAACGTTCATGGCAGATGTGATTCGTTAAAATCGCACGCGTCATTCTTATATAAGAATCCTTCTAAGGATTCCAAAGCCCAAATTAATGATATAATAAATCATGGGTTAAATCATCAACAAAGATGATCATTTATTAAACATCCATTAGTGATGTAGTGCCTACGGGCCGAATTATTAAACATCCATTAGTGATGTAGTGCCTACGGGCCGAATTATTAAGCATCCTTTAGTGATGTAGTGCCTCTGGGCCATAATGATTGTCATATAAGACAAAAGACAGTGGTGGTCTATGACTCCCTGTCAGAAAGGGTAAAAGGACTACGGTTCAAACCTTCATACCTTGATTCTCTGTAATCTCGGCTAATATTGTAATAATGTCCTCGTGACTAGGCTTTTATGCCACTAGCAATATTAATTATAATTAGGATAAGTATGTTCAAATCCTAAATAAAAAGTGAGTAACAAATTAACCAGATATGGTCTCTGTGACCATGGTTAATGAATTGCCATAAAAGACAATTCCATAATAAACTCCTAAATAAAAATTTTCGTTATCTTCTGTAACAGATTCAAGTTACCATGGCCGATCCTAGTGGAGAAAATAGCCACTCGAAGGAAGACGAATATGATAACGCCCAAGTTCATCTGACGGGCGCAGAGTTGAAAGCTCTTGTCGATAACGTTGTCAAGGCAGCTCTGGATCGACAATATGAGGAATATACGGAATCTCAGAGCCGAACTATATCCAAACCACACTCAAAGCCGAAAACCCACACAAAATCTCACAGCAAACCGCTGTCCAAGCCTAAAAAGGACGATGATAATCATTTGTCCAATGAAAACAGTGTCCGTCAAGAAAGGGTATATACTGACGCATCTCACGCCAGAGGCTGCACCTACAAGTACTTTGTATCATGCAAGCCCTGGGACTTCACTGGGGAGAAGGGAGCGGTCGATTGTATGACATGGCTTGACGAGATGGACACCGTGGTGGACATCAGCGGCTGTGCAGAAAGAGACGTGGTAAAGTTTGTGTCTCAGTCATTCAAGGGCGAGGCCCTAGCTTGGTGGAGGTCGTTGGTTCAGGCCTCGAGAAAGGCTGTTCTATACAGCATGACATGGGAGGAATTCGTTTCTCTCATCAAGGAGAATTACTGCCCTCAACATGAGGTAGAAAAGATAGAATCCGATTTTCTATCGTTGATTATGACAAACCTTGACTGCCAAGCTTACCTAACGAGCTTCAACACGATGTCCCGGTTGGTTCCGTATCTGGTAAACCCGGAGCCAAAGAGGATCGCTCATTTTATCGGTGGGTTAGCCCCCAAAATAAAGGCAAGCGTGAAGGCCTCTCGGCCAGCGACCTTTCGATCTGTAGCCGATATATCTTTGTCCCTTACTCTGGATGCGGTCCGACAAAGATCGCTAAGGAACAAAGAAGCTGAAAAGAGAAAGCGTGAAGATGAAACTTCACGAAGGTCGAGCAAGAAACACCGTGGAAACGATGATAACAAGAGGGGGTCGGAGTCAAGGAAGGAGGGGCAACAGACTGGTGAGAAGCCCAAGTGCAAGACTTGCAAGAGACATCACTTTGGGAAGTGTAGGCTCGAGTCAAACTCGCAGACTCAGTCGAAGTCGTATGCTTGCGGGTTGTGCAAGTCCAAGGACCACAAGACCGTGGACTGCAAGAAGATAAAAGATGCAACCTGCTATAACGGCAACGAGAAGGGGCACATTAAAAGCAACTGCCCTAAATATGCCAAGAAGCCTGAAGAGGCCAAGAAGAACAATGCTAGAGTCTTCAGGATGGAGGCGAAAGAAGCAGTGCTGGATGATAACGTGATCACAGGTACTTTTCTCGTAAATGATATCTTTGCAAGAGTACTTTTTGATTCGGGCGCTGATAAGTCTTTCGTAGATCATAAATTTTGCAAACTGCTGAATATGCCTGTCAAAACCTTAGATGTGAATTACGAGGTAGAGCTAGCAGATGGTACCATAGAAACCGTCTCCACTGTGTTAGATGGATGTGTGATATCCATTAAGAACCACTCTTTTCCTCTATCTCTACTTCCCTTTAAATTGGCCGGTTTTGACCTAGTATTGGGTATGGACTGGTTATCTCACAACCAGGCCCAAATCGTCTGCAACAGAAAGCAAGTGGTGATAAAGACTCCGTCTGGTGAATCGCTTACCATTCGGGGAGATACCCAGTACGGATTGCCTGAGCAAGTGACTATGCTCAAAGCTTCAAAATGTCTAAAGAAAGGTTGTGTCATCTACATGGCACAGGTGATTATTGAAGAGACTAAACCGAAGATAGAAGACATTCCCGTCATTTCGGAGTATCCAGAAGTTTTCCCTGAAGATCTACCTGGGTTACCACCAGATAGGCAAGTGGAATTCAGGATTGATATCATCCCTGGAGCAGCACCTATTGCTAGAGCACCTTACAGGTTAGCACCAACCGAAATGAAGGAGTTGAGAACCCAGTTGAATGAACTGCTAGCTAAAGGATTCATTAAACCTAGTTCGTCTGGGGAGCACCTGTCCTGTTTGTTAAGAAGAAGGATGGATCGATGCGTCTGTGCATCGATTATCGCGAGCTTAATAAGGTCACGATAAAGAATAGATATCCCTTGCCGAGGATCGACGATTTGTTCGATCAGTTACAAGGGGCAAGTTATTTTTCTAAGATTGACTTGAGGTCAGGCTACCATCAACTGAAAGTCAGAGATGAAGATGTACATAAAACCGCATTTAGGACTCGTTACGGTCACTACGAGTTCCTAGTGATGCCTTTTGGGCTCACAAATGCACCGGCTGCGTTCATGGATCTCATGAATCGCATTTGCAAGCCATACTTGGACAAATTCGTCATCGTTTTCATCGACGACATTCTTATATACTCGAAGAACCAAGCTGACCATGAGAAACACCTTCGCTGTATTCTCAAACTGCTACATCATGAGAAACTCTATGCCAAATTCTCTAAGTGCGAATTCTGGCTACGAGCAGTCCAATTTCTAGGACACGTTGTCAGCGAGCGTGGTATCCAGGTGGATCCCGCTAAAGTAGAGGCTATCATGAATTGGCAAGAGCCAAAGACGCCTACTGAGATTCGTAGTTTCCTGGGATTAGCAGGATATTACAGGCGTTTCATTGAAAATTTTTCAAGGATTGCTGTGCCCTTAACTTCCCTGACCAAGAAGAAGATAAAATTTGTTTGGGGCCCTAAGCAGCAAGAGTCCTTTGATATTCTAAAGCAAAAGCTGAGCAACGCTCCTGTGCTGACACTACCAGAAGGTACCGAGGAGTTCGTAGTTTATTGCGACGCATCACACACTGGCATGGGATGTGTGCTCATGCAGAAAGGCAAAGTTATTGCCTATGCTTCGAGACAGTTAAAGGTGCACGAAAAGAATTACACCACCCATGACTTGGAGCTGGGTGCCGTTGTGTTCGCACTAAAACTGTGGAGACATTATCTGTACGGTATCAAGTTTGTGATCTATTCTGATCACAAGAGCCTTCAACACCTGTTTAATCAGAATGAGTTAAACCTGAGGCAACGCCGTTGGATGGAGACTTTAAATGATTATGATTGTGAAATCAGATATCATCCTGGCAAGGCGAATGTAGTCGCTGATGCCTTAAGTAGGAAGGAAAGGGTGAAACCCATCCGAATCAATGCCAAGAGCATTGAAGTGAAGAATAATTTAATTGAAAGGTTGTTAGCTGCACAGCGAGAAGCTGTGTTGGAAGCTAACTATCCTCAAGAGAAACTGGGAGTAACTGAGGAGCAGTTAACTCTTAGCAAGGACGGAATTTTGCGATTGAATGGACGAATATGGGTTCCGATTTACGGAGGACTTAGAGATGTCATTCTCCAGGAAGCCCATAGTTCCAAATATTCTGTCCATCCTGGAGCAGATAAAATGTATCAGGATCTAAAGGCAAATTATTGGTGGATAGGCTTGAAAAAGTCTGTAGCCGCTTATGTAGCCAAATGCTTGACTGGTGCGCAAGTCAAGGCTGAGCATCAAAAGCCACCTGGCTTGCTACAACAGCCTGAACTTTCTGAATGGAAGTGGGAATGTGTAACTATGGATTTTATTACCAAGTTACCCAAGACGAGGAAAGGAAATGACACAATATGGGTTATCGTTGATAGGCTGACTAAGTCAGCGCATTTCTTACCCATCAAGGAGACTTATAGCTCCGACATGTTAGCCCAGTTATACGTTGATAAGATTGTAGCCTTGCATGGCATACCTGTGTCTATTATCTCCGGCAGAGATACTAGATACACGTCTCATTTCTAGAAAAGCTTCCAGCAATCTTTGGGCACACGTTTGAATTTTAGTACGGCTTACCATCCTCAGACAGACGGTCAGAGTGAGCGTACTATTCAAACATTGGAAGACATGCTACGTGCATGTGCTATCGATTTGGGTGGTAGTTGGGATAAGAACCTACCACTAATCGAATTCTCCTACAACAATAGCTACCATACCAGCATAAAGGCTGCGCCTTTCGAGGCATTATACGGTAGAAAGTGTAGATCGCCTGTTTGTTGGGCGGAAGTTGGAGATGTCCAATTGTCTGGACCAGAGATAGTTTTCGAAACGACGGACAAGATTGTCCAGATTCGAGACCGTCTCAAAGCTGCCGGAGATAGGCAGAAGAGTTACGCGGATCCAAAGCGTAAAGATTTTCACTTCGAAGTAGGTGAAAAAGTGTTACTTAAAGTATCACCCTGGAAGGGGGTGATGCGTTTCGGTAAGAAAGGCAAACTAAGCCCGAGATACATAGGACCTTTCGAGGTTATTGAACGGGTCGGGTCCGTTGCCTATAAGCTAAACTTACTGGAGGAGCTCAATGGAATTCACAATGTGTTCCACATCTGCAATCTAAAGAAGTGCTTCGCTGATGAATCATTAGTGATCCCACACACAGATGTGCATATAGATGAGAGCTTGAAATTTGTGGAAAAACCTTTGTCGATTGAAGATCGACAGGTAAAGAAGCTTCGAAGGAAACATGTACCTATAGTAAATGTCAAGTGGGATGCCCGTAGAGGTCCCGAATTCACGTGGGAGGTTGAAGCCACGATGAAAGAGAAATACCCTTATTTGTTTGAGTAAATCTCGGGTCGAGATTTATTTTAAGGGGGTGAGGATGTAAAACCTCGAAATTTTGTGTCCAATAATGTGTTAACACGTGTCATGAGTTTACACGTGGCATTAAATATTAAACAAAGGACTAAAGTTGACAAACCTTGAAAGTATGTAAATTCGAGGGTTATAAATGTCAACAAAGGGTAAATATACTGTATAGTAACCCATAACGATGCTCGTACCTTCAAACGAATAAATCATGGATCGTACGGAGCGAAACGCGGAAGAAAGTGAGAGATTACAAGCTACAGGGGTTAACTGTGTCAACATGTTTAATTATACCTCTGAGTGACCCTTTGACGAACCCGAGGCTTTGTAACAGTAAAATATACTCACTAGAATATACTATATAAATTCCGCGAAGTTCCGTTTTAAAACGAGAAAGTTATGATCAAATTCGTATGAGAAGGGTTAAAAGCGTCAACAATGAAAGTTAAGGCTTTTCGGATAGTAATTAAACTAACCGGGGACTTAACAGTGCGGGTAAATGGCACGAGGCCCTTAATTGTAATTAACCAAGGGCCAAATCGCAAAGTTACCCCTTCGAACCCGAAAGGTCAGGTTAATGATTACGAAAGATTCGGTTAATCATTACAAAAGATTAGAAAATCTTTGAAAACAGACCTAATGCGGGCCGCGTTAAGGATATGGGTAAGTTAACGCGGGCCGCGAGCCTCCTGCAGTTACGCGTTCTGACATGAAGATTCATGCGGCCCGCGTACAAGTTGCCTGAATCTAATGCGGGCCGCGTACAAGTCCCAGATGCAGAATTCTTGGACAGACTTGCTGTTTGGAGTTGTGAACGATCATATGTGCAATAAATGAAGCATGGGCACCCTCTACATGACCCCTAGCACCCAGGGCCACCTGCTGAACATCCATGCTCCATTGTAGGTTGTGTTGTAATGATCTTAGGTCCATTTTTTCACTATAAAAGGCCATGCATTGTGCATAAGTGAAACACACCTCAAAACCTACCTTCTGATCATTCTTGGAGCTCTAAGCATTCGTCTATCATTCTTAGTCGTGCACCAAGCTTCTGTAAGTTGCCTAACCCTTTGTGGTTTCATTTTTCCATAGTTTTAGCCTAAAAGTCAATCCGTCGTAATTAATGATTGACTTTGCGATAAATCACGAATGGTCCAGTGATTTGTCGAATCAAAGATGGTTATATGATGGTAATCATGTGGGCATTAAACCCCTAAAAGGGCACCCTCTGATTCCCACTCTAACTAGTTCAAATATCGAGTCAAACGTGCTTAGAAAAAGTCAACAGAAATGTCATTTTGCGATTTCTTGCATAATCTGTAATGTAGATGATATGTAACCTGTTTGAACCCTCATAAAACATGATAATAAGTATATAAACTAGTCTAAGCTTGTTTGATCCGACCATTTTCTGTTTTGACCCGGTTCGGAGCCGAAAGTCGCAAAAGTTTGACTTTTGCATTGACTTCAGTTCTGACCCGTTAAAGTTTGTTTTAGATATGCCTTAGGACTCTCTTAGGACCAGGTAACATGATGGTATAACCCTCTGTGACCGGTTCGTTGTTTGTCCGAGTCGTTTACACATTTCCGTTAAATGCTTAAAAGTTGACCGTAACGCCCTTTTTAATTTAAAACGAGAATTTCGGACATGTGAACGGATCATAACCTTGGTTACTGATTTCTAAGCATGTCCCTAAAATTTCACGTCAATCCGAGGTCCAGAATATGAGTTATGCTAAATAGCGCAAATTGCGAAACCTTAGTAATTAAATAGCGCAATTAGCATAACGCCTATCTAAACCCGGATTTCGACACCAAACCTTTTACTCACTGATGTAAAATAATATTTCGGGATTTTTAAAGATTTTTAATTATTTTTAACCTGCTCATAACCTGCGGTTATGACAACGGTTCGGTAAATGCCGAATATACCCTTTTCGGCCATAACTTGAGTTCTACAAGGTCTTTTGACCCGATTCCAGTTGCTACTGATTTTAAATAATAAATAAAGTATTTTAGACTTCGTAAACTGTTCGGGAAACTCAGATTTCCTGTAGAACTCTAAAACCTCTTTTATAATCTTTAAAAAGACCAAAATACCCCTACGGGGCATAATATGAGCTTAAACTCGTTACGTGCATTATGGAAGGTATCCTACTGATATCACAACCTCTTTAGGGCATATTGACTTAGGAAATCAGTGTAGGACTCTTACGGTTACCCGTTGCGCCTTTTGCGCGCACGGTTCGGCCTATGTAACTAGTTTACATAAACTAGCCGGAACGGGTCAAACCATATTGTTTTGACCCCAAAATCCAGAGTATGATTATTATACCCATATAAAACAAGTCTTCAAACTTGTTGGGTCAAAATCACACTCTATTCACGGTTTTCGCTTTTCACGCGATTAAAGCGTAACTATCCTTTGAAACCGACCGGTCTAAGCTACGGCAAATATAAAGACCCGTTAGGATTCTAATAGGTTATTTTTAAACCTTCGTTCCAGAATAGGAGACCAGTAAAAGCAATCTGTGATTTATTCAATTAAGGATTATACTTGCAAAGGTAAATACTTTTAACTTATTTTCCGTTATACGGGCTTGGGTTACGGTATTTAAAATACCGCTTGGTCGGGCAATTGACCCCAACTCATTAGTAGTTGGGTATTATCAATGTGACCCGTTTAAAAACTTGTTTTGTTGGCTTTACGCCTTTGGGGGCTTAATGACCATGTCTCGGATATCCTTGGCAGCATTTACGAATGGCCACGACCTTGACATCCCGGTGTAGGCGTACACCCGACATTATGTCTATGATTATAAAAGTGTAGCCACTGGTTACCCGCCACGGTTTTATACTATGTGGTGTGTCTATTAAACTTTAACCCGACACGACTCGGGCGACCGAACGCATAGTAACATGTAATTCTTTACAAGATTTGATTATAAATTATCCCAAGTCATAAAGAGTTTGTGCCTTTAGCATTTAAACCAATTTTATTAAACATTTTTACAAAAGTGTTAGTTGAATGTATTTACCAGTGTAAACTGACGTATTTTCCCCAAAAAGACTAAATGCAGGTACTAGGCGTAATTGGCTGGGATTTCTCCTTAGCATCATTAGAAGTCTCGCAAGCTTAAGATGCCTGAAGTCTGTTGAACAATACTTTTGTTATTATTATTTGATCCCTGTGGATTATTATTTCAACAATGGTGATACATTGATATTACACTTAATGTTGAAATATATTATCTTTATGCTTCCGCTGTGCATTCATTTATATTGTGTGGTTTGACTATAATGTTGCCAACTACGTCACGGTAATCCCCCACCGGGCCCACCGGTGATACACGTGGAAATCAGGGTGTGACACTCCCCTACCTGATCCTGTCCTCCTGGAGCCCGATCATGCGCTATTTGCGACCCATATTGATCCCCGTTATGCGCACACCCAGAATGGGTGGATTGACGCTGATGATGAGCTCCCACCTTTTCCCCCACATACCACCGATGCACGTCACATAGATTTCCCTTCTTCGTTCGCTCAGTTCACACCTCCAGCTCGACCTGGAGAGGGTTCCTCGGCTCATCCCTTTGGACATGTGCCGACATCTATCCCAGTTGTACCACAGTTTTCTACTGCTATTCCCCCTGTTCCTCCATTCTCTGTGCCACCCTTCGATCCAGCCAGTGAGCCATTTCTCTGGACGTCACCGCCTGTAATGCCGCCATCCGACCCCTACCATCCTTTCCATATGGGGTATTCTATCGAGGACGTTCTGATGTCGTTTGTTGTCCAGCAGGAGGCGCTCACCCAGCGCATTCAAGAGCTCGAGAGAGCTCAGCCACCACCGTGTCAGTGTCAAGGTCAGACCCACCCTGCTTCTTCGCAGCCCTCTCGGCCATTGCCACAGGACTCTGCTGCACGCCTTTTGGCACTGGAGCAGTAGATGGCGTCCTGGTTGCGTTCCCAGAGAGCCATGGAGGAGGACTGGCTCCATTTGCGACGTTTATTTTATTCCCATTTTCCCCCTCCTCCACCGCCATCAGTATAGGGCATCTTTAGTACAACATGGGTGGACATTGGTGAGAAGACGGCGATTGCTCTGACTACACAGCTACTTTTTGGTGACTGCATTCTGATTCTGACTTTTGTTGATCATGTATATGGGATGTATTGACACTGATTTGATATTCTTTTGGACTGGGGTGATGTAGCCCTTAGTCGATGATGATGTATGACACTATTACGTACTTGTACACTTTACCATGTGGTCTCGATTTATAGCAATGCAATCGCAGTATTCTCATCATATGTGATTGTTTTGATTGATTATTTATGTTTTACGACATGGGATGTTGTGTGATTAATATATTTATAACATGGGATGTTGTGTGATTGATATATTTATAACATGGGATGTTGTGTGATTGATATATTTATAACATGAGATGTTATGTACTATTACTATCATTATATACGTACGCTTTACTATGGCCTGACCCACGTGAACTCATCTTTTAGAAGATGCCGCCGAGACGTAAAACGCCGATGCCTACCAATGAGGCGGAGCTTCAGCAAGTCATCGCTGCTGCCATCGCACAGTACGCCGCCTCTCTAGGAGGGACTAGTGGAAGTAATTCTGGCAATACTGGCAACAACAATCCACCTCATGGTAATACTAAGTCATTAAGACATACCATGATCTAATTGGATGTCTCTAGCAAAGATGCTAATGCCATTCATGTTGTAACGTATGTGCAGGGTGCACCTACAAGCAGTTTCTAGACTGCAAGCCTGTCAACTTTGATGGCACCGGAGGTGCTGTCGCTTTTGTTCGTTGGGCCGAGAAGACGGAATCTGTTCTCCGCATGAGCAAGTGTGCACCAGACCAGCAAGTCACCTACATTTCTAGGCTATTCTTGGATGGAGCCCTGTCCTGGTGGAATTTGCAAGTGCAGACTCTTGGAGAAGCCGCAGCCTACGCAATGACATGGACCGAACTGAAAGAGCTTATGCGTAGAAAGTATTGCTCTCGCGCTGAAATTCAAAGGTTGGAAACTGAATTCTGGCATTTGAAGATGGAAGGTCCGAAGATCGCAGAGTACGTTCAGAGGTTTCACGACCTGTCGCATGTGGTACCTTATATGGTCACTCCAAAATTCAAGCGGATTGAGCGCTTCATTTGGGGATTAGCTCCTCAAATCATAAGCATGGTGACCTCCTCCAAGCCTGCAACAATCACTGAGGCAATTGATCTGAGCGTGGCTCTCACTGAGGAGGCTATCCGCCTAAACAAGTTCGATGATGTCGAGACTAAGAAGAAGGAGACTCACGTCGAGTCATCCGGAGGTAACAAACGGAAGTTCCCGAACTACAAGCAAGGCACTAGTGGGGTTGTTAAGAAAGGAGAGCCAAGCGCGCCAGCTCAGGTTACAGCTGGTAGTGGAAAGAAAGGAAAGGGATATATGGGCACCCAGCCCAAGTGCAACACCTGCCAGCGTCACCATTCTGGCCGGTGTGGTTTGAAAGTATGTGAAGCATGTGGGAAACCTGGCCACTCGAAGGATTCTTGTTGGGCCACTGTTGGCCAGGGAGGCCAAGGAGGATTTGGAAACAGAAACAATAACCGGGGTGGAAATGGAAATCGCCCCCAAGGAAACAATGGAGGAAATGGAAATCGAGGCAACAATGTGAACTAAGCTGGTAATGCTAACCGAAACATCAACAATCAAGCTGGAAATGGAGGTGGAAACGGGCAAAGACCTGGATGCTTTAACTGTGGTGATATTGGGCACTATAAGAGAAATTGCCCAGAATTGAACCAAGCCCGTGGAAGAGTTTTCAATATCGAAGCAAGGGAAGCGCGCCAGGATCCCAATGTCGTTACTGGTACGTTCCCTGTAAACCAACGCTATGCATCCGTTTTATTTGATACTGGTGCCGATTATAGCTTCGTATCATTAGAGTTTAAGAATATGCTTGGGTTAGCCGCTAGTAAGTTAGATATTCCCTACTCGATCGAATTGGCGAATGGAAAGTTGGTAGAAGCCAATGAAGTGGTCAGAGGTTGCGTAATCGAATTGGGAGAGCGTGAGTTTGCTTTGGATCTACTACCAGTCCATGTCGTGCAGATTGATAACAAAATCGAATAACCAACGGAAATATAAAACACGTAAACAGGTAGAACATATAAAATCAACAATACAACACGTAAAAATCACGAGATGGATCGTCTGCGGCTACTAGACATTGACTAACCAAAACATTTCAACTATTCACAGTGGACTTTTCGTCACTTTCGACTCTAGGTGTCGTGTTTTTGTCTCAGACTCGGGCATTACGCACGCGCTTCCTAGGTCATACTCGTGAGTTCAGGTCGTTGGAGTCCGTCGAATGTCTCGGCGAGATATAATAAAATTCGGAACAATTACCAAGGTTAGGGTTTCACCCCTTAGCTTAGCAATTTCTTCCTTGTTTCAAGAAAATTTTGGAGAAAATTTGCATCAAATTGCGGGTTTCAGCGCTGATTTGGTATAATTTTCCCCGTCTGTTGGTAAAATACACATGAATAATCAATATAAATCTACAGCTTTAGGCAGGAGTTTGCGGTCTTCACACCTAATCCTGTCCAAGTTGCTGACTTGGTTTGGAGTTCGAGTTCAGTAATAGCAAGAATAATCATGAATAAGCACATAAATTTGGTCTCTTGGGTCTTAGCTATAGTCTAGGTCTCTAAGACAGCGACCCGGACTAGGTCGTGTCTAACCTAATTCCCTATAGTTATGGCTCTGATACCAATCTGTCACACCCCAACCGATGGCAGAAAACATCGGGGCATGGCACTGAGCGAAACAGATTGTTCAGAAGTTTCCATAACAACTATTAATACCATTCAATTTAAATAGCACGTCCCATACCGTGCCTCAAACGATAAACAAGTTATTACAAATTACCATCTAAACAAATATTCTGTTCCGACGACTCAGATTCAAATAAACAAAACATAAATTGTCTTTTTGGTTTCTAGACATCCCCCTATGTCTTGACTCCCACATAGCTAGCAATCAGACATCCTAAGCACCTGTCACATACGTTAAAATAAAGTCAATACATATAATGTAAAGGTGAGTACACAAGTTTGATATAGCATATAGAGTTTAGAATCGTTTTCGAGTAACCAGCATGTTCACGTAAAATAATGCAGCATGTTCGCTAATCGACATGAATTCTATCAATACCAGTGACTTCGAGTTGACTGCTACTGCAGTTCGAGTGCATGTCGCCACTGCGCACACGCAAATTGAATTGTCCCTAACAACCCCCGAATGAACGGGCGCCGAGTCCAGACTATAGTACTATCATTGTTAAGGCAGGTAGACAGCATTCATAGTACACACATAACAAACAGGCGTCATATTAGATCACGTATAGCATGCGTAGGTTGGTCATCGATAAGATAGTATTGAGTTGTGTGATTGATGTGTTTGAATAATTGAACGTATGTAACACCCAAGAGTGCTAAAAGCAAAAAGGGTTCGAGTATACTCACAGTGGTTTGGTATGGATTGAAGGGAGTGCTGAGAGTAAGTTAGCCTGAATAGTTCGATAGGATAACGATGAGTAACGCGGAAATGCAAACAAGTGTCAATGGATCGGATGGGCCGTTCGATCGGACAGCTGGTTCGATCGGGCGGGCTGTTCGTCTGGTTTGAAAGTCCGTTTGAACATTCCCACTCGATCAGCCGGCAGGCTCGATCGGCTGGTCCTTTCAAGTGGATTGTTTCTTCCTTTAATGGGAAGGATGTGTTTGTGTATGATGGTTTGAACTTTTGAAGTTTTAGTTGCAGCATTTGAAAACATCAAAGTGTTCGATCGGTTAGCCCAACCGATCGGTTAGACACCTTAGTGTAATCAATTGGCAGGGTGTCACTCGATCGGGTGGCATGCTCGATCGGGTGACATTCCAATGTTTCACAAAGGCTAAGTGTTGAAGTGTAATATCTCATGATTCGATGAGTAATGTTTACAATCGAATGGCTCGATCGATCGAACATCACTTCGTCAATATCACACTTGTGAATTTGTGGGTCCATGTGTTAGCCGATCGGCTGGCCCGATCGATCGGCTGGGTTGTCCGTTCGGTTGGGCTGTTCGATCGAACAGCCTAACCGTTCGGCCAGCCTTTCTGACCTGGTTAGCCTATCTTCTAACACTTGGTTATTCCCGTTAACTTGTTGTGATCTCGAGGTAGTTTGATAACGAGTTGAACCACCAAGCTGGAATCCTTACTTAGTTCACTGACTCGGGCAGGAATCACCCAAGTCCGGCCAGAGAACGGTTTAGGACTTTTGCTTAACGTTTAACCCGAAATCGGTAAACCTCGTAGGTAGGATCCGAATCTTGAACCATGTGTTTGTTTAGAATGATTGTGTAAGTCGGTTCAAGCTCCGTTTTCACCGGTTGAGTGTAAAAGAGTTGAAAGATTGATGAAAACCCATCTTCCAATCCTTTTCCACCATGAAATGTTAAGATCTTTGGTAGATTTTAGGTTATTTATGTGGAGATCGGTTAGATCTAAGCTATTCATAGTGGAATGATGCCAAAACTTGATGTTCTTGAAGAACACCATGATGACACCACCCAAGAACACTTAGATCTTGGTGATTTCATGGTTGGAATTCAAGTTTTGAAAGATAGAAAGGTGTAGAATCGATAAATGAACAATAACGTACAAGATTTAGAGTGAAACACTTACCGGATTGAGAGAAATCTGAGAAATAGTGAAGAACAAAGGCTGGTCGGTCAGAGCTTTTCCAAAAGTGGAAAGAATGACAATGACAGCCCTATTTATAGGCTTCCAAAAGAGGAAAGGTCCATTCGTTCGAACAGCATTCCTGGTCGAATGGGCTGCTCGATCGAACAGCCTGTTCGATCGGCTAGCCTGTTCGATCAGGATGTCCTGTTCGATCAGAATGTCCCTTTTTGAGCGTTTCGCGACGATTTTTGATATTTCGATTTCGATGAACGATGATTTGAGTATGATAGAGTTTCTATTCAAATTACTTTTAGTCCCAACTACTATATCTAACATACAAGCATCCTTACACTACGATTCGGGTTCGGCTTCGATTGAGTTTGATTATCCTTCGAGTTTCGATTCGATTTGCTTGATTCACCACGCGTAACAATGTAAAATAAACATGCACAAGTAACACGTAAGGCACACACACACGTATAAAGTACCAAAAATTCCCACACTTGAGTTCGATGATTGATTCGATTAGCTTGATTATTGATTGATTAACTTTATCGCATTGTTACTTCCTATTATTCACAGTCGATCGTCGGTTCGCGGTTAGATTATCGATCGGTTACTTTGCTTATACAACACTTACTCAACATAATACGAAAATCAAAATAAAACTAAATAAAATAAATTTAAATTATCTTTAATTCCAATAATAGTCAACACTTGACTTTGACTTTGACTTTTGGAAAACACGGGGTGTTACAGCCTCCCCTCCTTTAGGGAATTTCGTCCCGAAATTAGGCTGAGAGCCGTACATCGCCGTGATTTTACCAATTTGATGCTTCAGATCTATCTGAACAACTGCGGGTACTTGGCCTTCATGTCGCTTTCGAGTTCCCAAGTGAACTCCGCGCCTCGCTTGCCTTCCCATCGGACCTTCACGATCGGGATGCGAGAGCGTCTGAGTTGCTTGGTCTGGCGGTCCATGATTTCGACTGGCTTTTCCACGAAGTGCAATGTTTCGTTGACCTGAAGATCGTCAAGTGGTATGGCCGTATCGGGATCGGCTATACACTTCCGAAGGTTTGACACATGGAAAGTCGGGTGGACGTTACTGAGTTCCTCCGGTAATTCGAGTCTGTAGGCCACCCTTCCGATCCTTTCCAGGATTCTGAACGGTCCAACAAATCGAGGCGCAAGTTTCCCTCGTTTGCCGAATCGGACTACACCCTTCCAAGGGGATACCTTTAGGAGTACGTAGTCACCAACTTCGAATTCGAGAGGCTTGCGTCGGTTATCGGCGTAACTTTTCTGTCTTTCCCGAGCCTTTACCAAGTTCTCCCTTATCTGGTGGATCTTGTCAATCGTTTCTTGTAGAATCTCGGGACCGGTTAATTGGGAATGACCGATCTCGTGCCATACAATAGGCGAACGACATCTCCTACCATACAAGGCTTCGAAAGGTGCCATTTGAATGCTGGAATGGTAGCTATTATTGTACGAGAATTCGACCAATGGCAGGTGTTTGCTCCAACTACCACCAAAATCAATAACACACGCACGAAGCATGTCTTCCAGAGTACGGATCGTTCTTTCAGTCTGCCCGTCGGTTTGTGGATGGAATGCGGTACTCAAATTCAGCGTCGTACCAAGAGCCGCTTGAAATGTTTCCCACAATCTTGAAGTAAACCGAGCGTCACGGTCAGAGATGATGTCTCGAGGCGTACCATGGTTCTTAATGATCTCGTCGGTGTAGATTTGGGCTAGTTTGGCCACCTTATAGTCTTCTCGTATTGGCAGAAAGTGGGCTGATTTGGTTAGGCGGTCGACTATAACCCAAATGCTGTCGTGACCTGATGGCGTGGTCGGGAGCTTAGTTATGAAGTCCATAGCTATGCTCTCCCACTTCCATACGGGTATCGGCGGCTGTTCGAGTAAGCCGGAAGGTCTTTGATGTTCAGCCTTAACTCTTGCACAGGTTAAGCAGCCACCAACATAGAGAGCGATATCTCATTTCATCCCAGGCCACCAGTACTTGTAGCGAAGATCCTGGTACATCTTGTCTGCACCGGGATGAATGGAGTATCGGGATTTGTGGGCTTCATTCATGATAATCTTTCGCAAATTTGTCCTCCTCGGAACCCAGATTTGGTCCAGATAGTAGAATATCCCATTAGCCTTGTTCACAAGGTGAGCTCCATCGTGATAGATTCTTTCTTTCTTCAATGTACGCTCATTAAAGTAAGCATGCTGAGCTTCACGGATGAGAGCTTCGAGATTATACTGCGCTTGGATGTTTCGGACACCTAGCACGTAATTCTTCCTGCTGAGCGCGTCAGCAACTACATTCGCCTTGCCTGGGTGATAACGAATCTCACAGTCGTAATCGTTGAGGAGTTCTACCCATCGGCGTTGACGCATATTGAGTTCTCTCTGATTAAAGATGTGTTGTAGGCTCTTGTGATCGGTGAAGATCGTACACTTTGTACCATACAGGTAGTGTCGCCAAATCTTTAACGCAAAGATAACTGCGCCTAGCTCGAGGTCATGGGTTGTATAGTTCTTCTCGTGGATTTTGAGCTGTCGAGATGCGTAAGCTATAACCTTGTCTCGTTGCATGAGAACACAGCCAAGACCAAGGTTCGAAGCATCACAGTAGACAACGAAGTCATTGCTTCCGTCGGGCAGTGTAAGAATTGGTGCGTTGCACAGCATGTGTTTGAGGGTTTGAAAGGCAGTCTCTTGTGCAGTTCCCCACACAAAAGGCTTGTCTTTGTAAGTAAGGGTGGTAAGCGGCACTGCGATCTTGGAGAATCCTTCGATAAATCGTCGGTAATAACCTGCTAATCCGAGAAAAGAGCGAACTTCTGACGGATTCTTAGGCGTAATCCAACCTTTAACTGCCTCGATCTTCGCGGGATCAACGTGTATACCTTGACTATTCACAATGTGACCCAGAAATTGAACCTCCTCCAACCAGAATTCACACTTGGAGAACTTGGCGTAGAGTTGATTCCCCTGAAGTAACTCAAGAACCAAACGTAGATGCTGCGCATGTTCGGCCCTCGACTTGGAATAGATCAAGACATCGTCGATGAACACGATGACAAAACGGTCTAGGAAGGGCTTACACACGCGATTCATCACATCCATGAAAACCGCGGGTGCGTTCGTCAAACCAAAAGGCATGACAACAAATTCGTAATGGCCATATCGGGTACGGAAAGCGGTTTTAGGTATGTCATCCTCTTGAATCCGCAGCTGATGATATCCTGAGCGTAGATCGATCTTGGAGAAACACTGAGCACCTTGCAACTGGTCAAACAAATCGTCGATTCTGGGTAAGGGGTATCGGTTTTTGATAGTTAGCTTATTCAACTCCTGGTAATCGATGCACATCCGGAACGACCCATCCTTCTTTTTGACGAAAAGGACTGGTGCGCCCCACGGAGAAGTGCTCGGGCGAATAAAGCCTTTCTCGAGTAGTTCCTGGAGTTGGTTCGAGAGTTCTCGCATCTCAGAGGGAGCGAGTCGGTAAGGGGCCTTGGCTACAGGGTTAGCTCCAGGAATAAGGTCGATTCGAAAGTCGATATCACGACTTGGAGGTAATCCGGGGAGATCATCAGGGAACACCTGAGGAAACTCTCGGACCACTGGAACATCTTTGACTTCAACTTTCTTTTTCTTTTCCTCCTCCGCTACTACAATATTGGCCAAGAAGGCTCGATATTCTTTGCGAAGGTATTTGCTAGCTTGAAGACACGACATGAGCTTGAGACCTTTCGTAGCAGTTTCACCATAAACGCACAGCTGATCACCATTTGCGAGTAAGAATCGAATCATCTTTTCGAAGCACACAACTTCAGCATGGTTTTCGCGAAAAAAGTCCATGCCTACTATGACATCAAAACTTCCGAGTTGCATCGGAATAAGGTCGATTGGGAAGATGTGATTGTTGAGCTCGAGGGTACAATCACGGAGCACAGAATTAACCACGATAGATTTCCCAGTAGCGACTTCGACTTCAAACGACGACAATAGATAAGAGCGCTTACGACTAAGGAGCTTCTCGAATTCGAACGATACAAAACTATTATCGGCTCCAGTATCAAATAAGCATGAGGCATATAGACCATTCACAAGGAACGTACCATTAACCACATTGTTGTCTGCTTGAGCCTGGTTCACATTGATGTTGAATGTTCTTGCTCGGGCTGCTGGTTGCTGTTGCTGCTGCTGCTGCTGTTGCTGAGGCTGCTGTTGGAGCTCCTGCTTGACAACCCTGTTCGGGCATCTGTTGGCGAAATGATTGGGATCGCCACAGTTATAGCAGACTCGAGAATTTGCTGCCGGTGCTTGAGCTGCTGGCTGACCTTGCGGGGCTGGAAGTAGAGCTTGGTTGGCAACAGCTTGAGTAGGGGCTTGGCGAGGACCATAGCGGCATTGCGTGGTATAGTGGTTGTACACCTGGCAGTGAGCGCAGTAACAGCAGGCGACACCCACCGGATGATGATAGGAGCAAGTAGGACATGCAGGGTGGGGTCCTGTATACGGACGCTTGGCTGGCGGTGCACTTGCCACTGGCGCAACTAGAGCCGGTACGGCTTGCTGAGGAGCTGCAGTGATTGCGCAGTTCTTGTTGGAGCGATTCTTCCTCTTGTTCTTCTTCTTGTTTGGGGTGGTAGAGTCGGTTGCTGATGAGGTAGCTTGATGCAGAGACTTGACTGGCTTATCCCAGACACCAGCCTTTACCCGCTTATCGTTAATCTCAGCGGCTAGTAGGTAGGTTTCCTCGATTGTTGCAGGCTTGGAGGCGTGCACGAAATCCGCCACACAGTCTGGAAGAGCACGGATGTATTTCTTGATGGTCATATCCGGAGTCTTGACCTGATCGGGACAAATAATGCTCAACTGCTTGAAACGAGCGGTGAGACCAGCGTTGTCTCCTTCCTTCTGCTTGATACTCCAGAATTCATCCTCGAGCTTTTGACGTTCGTGAGGAGGACAGAACTCGTCGATCATGATTGCTTTCAGTTCCTCCCACGTTAGCTCGTATGTTGCGTCGTTCCCGCGCTTGTTTCGCTCCGCGGTCCACCAGTCCAACGCACGAGCCTGGAACACACCGGTAGTGTTGAGAGTACGAAGATGATCAGGGCATCCGCTTTGTCGGAGGGTGACTTCCACCGAGTCAAACCAACGAAACATGGCTGTTGGTCCATCCTCGCCGGTGAACTCCTTTGGTCCACACGCTTTGAATTGTTTAAAGCTGAAAACAGCCTTGTTGGAATCTTTGGGGATGACAATTCGAGATTCCTCGGATGATTTGCTTGCGTTCTCGTACACGTCACTGACAGCTTTCGCCACAGTTTTGGAGATAATCGCAGCAAGACGTCGGTCTCTCTTCTCCTGACGGGTGAGACGTTGGCGAGACATGGATGACGACATGGTCTGCAATAGACATCGCCATGGGCTCAACACAACGAATTCGAATCTCATCTCACACGTCTTAGATTACTAAAGCTTAGAATTACGCCGTAACATACATCATGTAGCACGTATAAGCACAAAAGCACAGAATACACAAAATTCACGTAATCACAGAAGCACATAAGCACATAAGCAGGTAGGGCACATAATTTCCTAAGCACATACGCACTTTCAGCACAGAGGCATTCAGAAAACAGAAACCTATAATTCACAGGTCGAGTGTCGTTCGTATAGTATATCGAGTAACATCATATCGTCTAGCTTAGTCGTACATCGTAATATAACACACTGTCATCGCCTAGATTGCTTTAGCTGGGAATTGAATCGAGATAATATAGCAGTACATGTAGTGCAGATTGATAACAAAATCGAATAACCAACGGAAATATAAAACACGTAAACAGGTAGAACATATAAAATCAACAATACAACACGTAAAAATCACGAGATGGATCGTCTGCGGCTACTAGACATTGACTAACCAAAACATTTCAACTATTCACAGTGGACTTTTCGTCACTTTCGACTCTAGGTGTCGTGTTTTTGTCTCAGACTCGGGCATTACGCACGCGCTTCCTAGGTCATACTCGTGAGTTCAGGTCGTTGGAGTCCGTCGAATGTCTCGGCGAGATATAATAAAATTCGGAACAATTACCAAGGTTAGGGTTTCACCCCTTAGCTTAGCAATTTCTTCCTTGTTTCAAGAAAATTTTGGAGAAAATTTGCATCAAATTGCGGGTTTCAGCCCTGATTTGGTATAATTTTCCCCGTCTGTTGGTAAAATACACATGAATAATCAATATAAATCTACAGCTTTAGGCAGGAGTTTGCGGTCTTCACACCTAATCCTGTCCAAGTTGCTGACTTGGTTTGGAGTTCGAGTTCAGTGATAGCAAGAATAATCATGAATAAGCACATAAATTTGGTCTCTTGGGTCTTAGCTATAGTCTAGGTCTCTAAGACAGCGACCCGGACTAGGTCGTGTCTAACCTAATTCCCTATAGTTATGGCTCTGATACCAATCTGTCACACCCCAACCGATGGCGGAAAACATCGGGGCATGGCACTGAGCGAAACAGATTGTTCAGAAGTTTCCATAACAACTATTAATACCATTCAATTTAAATAGCACGTCCCATACCGTGCCTCAAACGATAAACAAGTTATTACAGATTACCATCTAAACAAATATTCTGTTCCGACGACTCAGATTCAAATAAACAAAACATAAATTGTCTTTTTGGTTTCTAGACATCCCCCTATGTCTTGACTCCCACATAGCTAGCAATCAGACATCCTAAGCACCTGTCACATACGTTAAAATAAAGTCAATACATATAATGTAAAGGTGAGTACACAAGTTTGATATAGCATATAGAGTTTAGAATCGTTTTCGAGTAACCAGCATGTTCACATAAAATAATGCAGCATGTTCGCTAATCGACATGAATTCTATCAATACCAGTGACTTCGAGTTGACTGCTACTGCAGTTCGAGTGCATGTCGCCACTGCGCACACGCAAATTGAATTGTCCCTAACAACCCCCGAATGAACGGGCGCCGAGTCCAGACTATAGTACTATCATTGTTAAGGCAGGTAGACAGCATTCATAGTACACACATAACAAACAGGCGTCATATTAGATCACGTATAGCATGCGTAGGTTGGTCATCGATAAGATAGTATTGAGTTGTGTGATTGATGTGTTTGAATAATTGAACGTATGTAACACCCAAGAGTGCTAAAAGCAAAAAGGGTTCGAGTATACTCACAGTGGTTTGGTATGGATTGAAGGGAGCGCTGAGAGTAAGTTAGCCTGAATAGTTCGATAGGATAACGATGAGTAACGCGGAAATGCAAACAAGTGTCAATGGATCGAATGGGCCGTTCGATCGGACAGCTGGTTCGATCGGGCGGGCTGTTCGTCTGGTTTGAAAGTCCGTTTGAACATTCCCACTCGATCAGCCGGCAGGCTCGATCGGCTGGTCCTTTCAAGTGGATTGTTTCTTCCTTTAATGGGAAGGATGTGTTTGTGTATGATGGTTTGAACTTTTGAAGTTTTAGTTGCAGCATTTGAAAACATCAAAGTGTTCGATCGGTTAGCCCAACCGATCGGTTAGACACCTTAGTGTAATCAATTGGCAGGGTGTCACTCGATCGGGTGGCATGCTCGATCGGGTGACATTCCAATGTTTCACAAAGGCTAAGTGTTGAAGTGTAATATCTCATGATTCGATGAGTAATGTTTACAATCGAATGGCTCGATCGATCGAACATCACTTCGTCAATATCACACTTGTGAATTTGTGGGTCCATGTGTTAGCCGATCGGCTGGCCCGATCGATCGGCTGGGTTGTCCGTTCGGTTGGGCTGTTCGATCGAACAGCCTAACCGTTCGGCCAGCCTTTCTGACCTGGTTAGCCTATCTTCTAACACTTGGTTATTCCCGTTAACTTGTTGTGATCTCGAGGTAGTTTGATAACGAGTTGAACCACCAAGCTGGAATCCTTACTTAGTTCACTGACTCGGGCAGGAATCACCCAAGTCCGGCCAGAGAACGGTTTAGGACTTTTGCTTAACGTTTAACCCGAAATCGGTAAACCTCGTAGGTAGGATCCGAATCTTGAACCATGTGTTTGTTTAGAATGATTGTGTAAGTCGGTTCAAGCTCCGTTTTCACCGGTTGAGTGTAAAAGAGTTGAAAGATTGATGAAAACCCATCTTCCAATCCTTTTCCACCGTGAAATGTTAAGATCTTTGGTAGATTTTAGGTTATTTATGTGGAGATCGGTTAGATCTAAGCTATTCATAGTGGAATGATGCCAAAACTTGATGTTCTTGAAGAACACCATGATGACACCACCAAAGAACACTTAGATCTTGGTGATTTCATGGTTGGAATTCAAGTTTTGAAAGATAGAAAGGTGTAGAATCGATAAATGAACAATAACGTACAAGATTTAGAGTGAAACACTTACCGGATTGAGAGAAATCTGAGAAATAGTGAAGAACAAAGGCTGGTCGGTCAGAGCTTTTCCAAAAGTGGAAAGAATGACAATGACAGCCCTATTTATAGGCTTCCAAAAGAGGAAAGGTCCATTCGTTCGAACAACATTCCTGGTCGAATGGGCTGCTCGATCGAACAGCCTGTTCGATCGGCTAGCCTGTTCGATCAGGATGTCATGTTCGATCAGAATGTCCCTTTTTGAGCGTTTCGCGACGATTTTTGATATTTCGATTTCGATGAACGATGATTTGAGTATGATAGAGTTTCTATTCAAATTACTTTTAGTCCCAACTACTATATCTAACATACAAGCATCCTTACACTACGATTCGGGTTCGGCTTCGATTGAGTTTGATTATCCTTCGAGTTTCGATTCGATTTGCTTGATTCACCACGCGTAACAATGTAAAATAAACATGCACAAGTAACACGTAAGGCACACACACACGTATAAAGTACCAAAAATTCCCACACTTGAGTTCGATGATTGATTCGATTAGCTTGATTATTGATTGATTAACTTTATCGCATTGTTACTTCCTATTATTCACAGTCGATCGTCGGTTCGCGGTTAGATTATCGATCGGTTACTTTGCTTATACAACACTTACTCAACATAATACGAAAATCAAAATAAAACTAAATAAAATAAATTTAAATTATCTTTAATTCCAATAACAGTCAACACTTGACTTTGACTTTGACTTTTGGAAAACACGGGGTGTTACAGCATCGATTTAGTTCCAGGCGCCGCGCCTGTGGTTAAGGCACCTTATCAACTTGCCCCATCTGAGATGCAGGAATTGTCGACACAACTTCAAGAGTTGTTAGACAAAGGATTTATCCGACCAAGCTTCTCGCCTTGGGGAGCTCCGGTCCCGTTTGTCAAGAAGAAGGACGGTAGTTTTCGAATGTGTATCGACTACCTGGAGTTGAACAAGCTGACGATCAAGAATAGATACCCTCTGCCAAGAATCGATGATCTATTTGACCAACTGCAAGGCTCAAGCTTTTATTCAAAAATCGATCTTCGATCTGGATACCATCAGTTAAGGATACAAGAGGAAAGTATCCCAAAGACAGCCTTCAGAACTCGTTATGGACACTACGAGTTCCTAGTTATGCCGTTTGGGTTGATAAACGCGCCTGCAGTTTTCATGGATCTAATGAATAGAGTTTGCAAGCCGTACTTGGATAAGTTCGTGATTGTGTTCATCGACGACATTTTGATTTATTCAAAGACAAAGGCTGAGCACGAACAGCATCTAAGAGCTATTTTGGAGTTGCTAAAAAAGGAGCAGCTGTATGCCAAATTCTCTAAGTGCGAGTTTTGGCTACGTGAAGTCCAATTCCTTGAACATGTGGTAAATGGAGATGGAATTCATGTGGTTCCAACCAAGATCGAAGCGATCAAGAATTGGGAAACGCCAAAGACGCCAACTGAAATTCGACAATTCTTGGGTTTGGCTGGCTACTATCGAAGGTTTATTGAGGATTTTTCGAAAATCGCTCAACCATTGACGCTCCTCACGCAGAAAGATAAGAAGTTTGATTGGGGAATCAAACAGGAAGAAGCGTTCCAGCTATTGAAAGATAAGCTCTGCAAGGCGCCAATCTTAGCACTACCGGAAGATACTGACGATTTCGTGGTGTACTGTGACGCCTCGCGTCAAGGATTGGGTTGCGTGTTGATGCAACGCCAAAAGGTTATTGCTTACGCGTCACGCCAATTGAAGGTACACGAAAAGAACTATACCACACATGATTTGGAACTTGGCGCAGTGGTATTTGCTTTAAAGATCCGGAGACACTACCTCTATGGTACGAAATGTACGATCTTCACAGATCACAAGAGCCTACAACACATATTCAATCAGAAGGAGTTGAATATGAGACAAAGACGATGGGTTGAGTTGCTGAATGATTACGACTGCGAGATAAAGTACCACCCAGGGAAGGCGAATGTCGTCGCCGATGCCCTAAGTCGAAAAGAAAGGATCAAGCCCATAAGGGTTAGGGCTTTAGAGATGATTATCCAAACAGATCTTTCTCTGCGCATTCGTGCCACACAGAAAGAAGCTCTTAAGGAAAGAAACCTTGAAGAAGAATATCTCCGTGGGATGGAGAAGCAATTGGTTCCAAACGAGGAAGGAACGTAATGTTTTGAGAAAAGAATTTGGGTTCCTTTGTTTGGAGGGTTGAGGAAAGTTGTTTTTGATGAGGCACACAAATCACGGTACTCTATCCATCCAGGAGCGGATAAGATGTACCAAGACCTTAAAGATTATTATTGGTGGCCTAGGATGAAAGGCGATGTTGCTGTTTATGTGAGCAAGTGTTTAACATGCACAAAGGTTAAAGCTAAATACCAAAAGCCTTCGGGACTTCTGCAACAACCTGAGATTCCCAAATGGAAGTGGGAACAAATCTCCATGGATTTTATTACAAAGTTGCCAAGAACGCCAAGAGGCCATGACACTATTTGGGTAATAGTGGACCGATTAACGAAGTCAGCGCACTTCTTACCTATCAGGGAGAAGGATAATACGAGCAAGTTGGCCGAAATTTACATGAGAGAAATCGTTACGCGCCATGGAGTACCTCTCTCAATCATCTCTGATAGAGACGGAAGGTTTGTATCAAGGATTTGGCAATCCTTCCAAGAAGCTTTTGGCTCGCAATTGAATATGAGCACTGCATTTCACCCACAGACCGACGGACAAAGCGAACGGACGATACAGACTTTGGAAGATATGCTGAGAGCATGTGTTATGGATTTGGGCGGTAGCTGGGATAAGCATTTGCCATTGGTCGAATTTTCATACAACAACAGCTACCACACCAGTATTGGTGCCGCGCCATTTGAAGCTCTATATGGCCGCAAGTGCAGATCACCGCTTTGTTGGTCTGATGCAGGTGATAGACAATTGGTTGGCCCTGATATGGTCCAGGAAACCTCAGACAAGATCGCACAGATCCGAGATCGCATCAAGGCGGCTCGTGATCGTCAGAAATGTTATGCGGACCGAAGAAGGAAACCTCTAGAGTTTGAGGTAGGTGATATGGTTTTGTTAAAGGTATCACCCTGGAAGGGTGTGGCACGCTTCGGGAAGCGTGGAAAGTTGAACCCGCGGTATATTGGTCCGTTCAGAATCTTGGAAAGAATTGGGTTAGTAGCGTACAAGTTGGACTTACCTGCTGAACTGAATGGTGTTCACGATACATTTCATGTATCAAATTTGAAGAAAAGTCCAACTCAAGATACCGTTGTCAATCCCACCGACGAGATTCATGTTGACGACACGCTCCATTTTGTGGAAGAACCGGTTGAGGTTACAGATTGGAAAGTAAACAAGACCCGCCAGAGCAGTGTCAAGCTCGTCAAGGTTCGTTGGAATGCCAGACATGGTCCTGAATACACCTGGGAGCGTGAGGACCGGATGAAAGAGAAATACCCCCACTTATTTCCCAAGAACCCTGCTTCTAGAAGTAGAACTTAAAATTTCGGGATGAAATTTTTCTAACGGGGGAAGAATGTGACAACCCTCACCAAATCAGGTATCCGTACAACTTAATTAATAATTAATTACTGCTTAATTACTGTGCTTGCTTGAAATTGTGGATAAACTGCTACCTGAATACTGATACATGTACATACTTGCATCATACTTTATTTGCTGTCACTCCATTATTTACATACTGAACTCTAGTGACAACCTTGATGCACAAAAACACGGTAGCACAATAAACGGATAACCTATTAAACGTGCTGTCATAACTAGCACCAGGCAGGTACTGCCTCTAAGGCCTGTATGAGCCAGAGATAGTTTGCTACACTAGTAGAGAGTGTAGGGATATGAGGGTTGTAGAACTGCGTCACTAGGAGATAATTACAGTGACCGGATGTGCCTAAAGCGTACTCTAAGTACAAAATTTAGCACTTTAATTAAAAATTCAGCATTAAGCTAACTAATAAAGTGCCAAAACATGAGAAAATATTACTAGACACTTTCCAAAGTGTCGGGAATAAGTTGTGTCACTAAAAATAGTAATAACGACACTTTAAAGCTTTGTTAAGCACTTTAACGGATCACTATCCAACCGAACAACCGGACTTTACCCGGAACATAAAAATATTGCCAACAACATTGTTTCTCTTTTTCTGAACCAGTTAGGGTCCCTGAATACCCTAACACCCGCTATAATGCATAACACGCTAGTGACCGAGTTAACCTCCAACTTAACTTAACTAAATGGCTAACTAATGGTTGAAATCTAACTAAGGACCCCCCCCCCCTCTAACCGAATTCGGTCCCCAAGGGACACCCTTGTCCTATTTTTTATTAAAATAATCACTCTTGTCTAATATCAATTAGACATATGATCCTTTGGTTAATTGTGCTTAAGTTTGTCTATAAGAACAAGTCTTGGTCCATCATTCATTCCATCACAACAAACTCAACAAAAACACTCTCTCCCTCTCTCTTGGTTCTCGGCCGAACACCACCCACAACCATCCATCCATTTTCGATTTCCTTCAACCCATTCCAAGTAACTACAAGTGTCAAGGAACTCATACAAGGAAGCTTGGTGCGTTCGGATCGTGAAGGACCTCACCCCATTGCTTTTATCCACGCGTTCTTCGACTAGTTTCTTCCCTAGCCTCGAGCTAGTAGTAAGTGACTTCAAACACACTCTTGATCTATTCTAAAATGGTTAAAACGAACTTGGTCGGTTAAAAGTCATGAACTTACAAGAAGACATACTAAAAGTTTACTAAAATGTTAAATGTGTTGGTTAAATGCATAAGGGTTGTGTAAATCTTGTAAGACTTGTTTTGTGTAATTATTTAGTGCTGATCTATGTTGTGGTAGCACGGATCATCATCTAACCCGGATTAGTCATGTTCATGGATCATGACATAGAGTATGTTTAAGTGTAAAAAGGGTTAAATGATGAAACACTACTACACACTAAACATGAACTTGTGTAAAATCGATTTTTCTTATGAAATAGTGTTCTAAACTAGTAGATCTACGGATCTACAAACGGTATTTTCAAAGAACCAAGTGTCAAAAGAAAACATATTTTAAAACCGGATCTTTCATGAACAAGAGTGATTTTGTAAGACCCTAATACGTATTTGACTAAAAGTCGCAGCGGAAGTTCAAGCCATAAACTTTCTTTCATTATAAACACCTTAACTTATTTAAAAATTAACTTTAACATAACTCTTTCACATAAATCCATCAATCGACTTATTTACTAAGTAAAAACATAGCTTATGTTTACTACATTATATACATCAACGTTCCCGTACAATCTCACTAGTGACTCGATCCTCGATCTCTAATCCTTGATGATCCTCATGACTCGTACTACCTGCGCTCACCACATAAAATTCATAACATTAGTACGCATTATAAACATACAAGATTTATTCACGTTTACTTTCTGTTCCGTTAACTCTTTACATCCCAGCTTCCCATCTGATCGTACAATCCGTGGTGAGACTTTCTCATTGTACCTGCGTTACACTTCGTTCACAAGGCACACTATTATTATCGTCAATACTCAATTTCATTGAATACATGCGTATATACTTTCATACATACTTGCATATATGCATCCGTTCACACATAACTACTTACAAACCTACGTACCTACGTTCTTACGTACGTTCCTACATACGTGCATACTTACATACATACATGCATACATATCTACATACATACCTATTACATGCCTTCTCACAACCCTACATACGTGCACACATTCGTACATACTCACTTGGATATATATATATACACATACACATACTACCTACATACACACCTACATACATACATACATACATTCATTCATACATACCACTTATATTCACACATACATACATACATACCTTCATACGTATCTACTTAAGGAAATTCTTAACTTAGAATCCCACGTTTAGGTACCATATTACTACATATTCTTTAGGATCCCACATTTAGGTACCATATTACTATATATTCCTTAGGATCCCACATTTAGGTACCTTATTGCTACATATTCTTTAGGATCCCACATTTAGGTACCATATTACTATGTATCCTTTAGAATCCCACATTTAGGTACCTTATTGCTACATATTCTTTAGGATCCCACATTTAGGTACCTTATTGCTACATATTCTTTAGGATCCCACATTTAGGTACCTTATTGCTACATATTCTTTAGGATCCCACATTTAGGTATCTTATTGCTACATATTCTTTAGGATCCCACATTTAGGTACCTTATTGCTACATATTCTTTAGGATCCCACATTTAGGTACCTTATTGCTACATATTCTTTAGGATCCCACATTTAGGTACCTTATTGCTACATATTCTTTAGGATCCCACATTTAGGTACCATATTACTATGTATCCTTTAGAATCCCACATTTAGGTACCTTATTACTATGTATCCTTTAGAATCCCACATTTAGGTACCTTATTGCTACATATTCTTTAGGATCCCACATTTAGGTACCTTATTGCTACATATTCTTTAGGATCCCACATTTAGGTACCTTATTGCTACATATTCTTTAGGATACCACATTTAGGTACCTTATTGCTACATATTCTTTAGGATCCCACATTTAGGTACCTTATTGCTATATATTCCTTAGGATCCCACATTTAGGTTATTATTATTTATTGTGTCTTTTATCTTTGGGGTGATACACGTCATGGGTATTCGTGCATAAAAAGGTCTACGACATACAAGACCCTATACTTCTCACTTTCATACTTGACCAAAACATTACACCAATCGATTAGCTTGTTTCTAAACTACTTTTAATATCGTTAGCCCAATTTACCCTTCAAGGGCGTTTTTGTCAACTTTGTTCCATCCTTTACTATAAAGGGCTTCCTTAAACATTTGACTACTCCCATGACTTAACTACGACTCTAATCGCACATACCTGGCTCGGATCAAAGCTATGACCCGTTTTAATACTTCGTGCACTAATTGACTAAGAAATAGCAACATAATCCCTTTCGCTAATCATCCTGTGAATGCATAATACTTGACAAACAATTCATTAGTCAATATTGCCAAATGGTGATGTCTTCACCGATTTCATACAACCAAAACCATATCAAATTTCATTCATCATCATGCTCAAATAACTAACACTACATTACTTAAACAAAATAAGAAGTGATTACGGAAATCACTTACCTCGTGCATCCATGTTCGTAACCGCTTCCTTGCCTCATTTCGACCCGTTAGCCTTTCATGCTTGGTCCATGCTAGTGTGGTTCCTATCCTTTCATGTCGTCATGCCATAATAATGTTAGTACTCATGCTTATTCATATTAATACACATTTTCCAGCTCTTATCTACATTGACTTTCGCTAACACGCATACGACATAAATTGTCAACCACATTGTTCAGTTAGACAACCTAACGTAATTCATAACATCATCCTTTACTAGCATGGTCATATTTTGTATATTTAGTACACATTCACTTCTTGATTGAAATTAAGTGATTAATAAAAACACATGGGGAGCATCGCCCGTTCAAGCACAACGTACAAGCTTCTAATGCATAATCTTGATCATCACATACATTCAACCCGAATTCTCTTTATGAATTTTCTCTAAGGCACATTATTCAAGTTAGTTTACTACCGACCTCGTCATTCCCCAATTCATTCATAAATGTCAAGCCCTTTGATAAAATTCTCATATCCTAATATCACTTGGGCATTTCATCAAACACTTGGTGTGCATGCCATCACTTAAGCCTATAGTACAAGTATTTTATGCATACTCTTCCTAGTTCATAACATAGATCATCAATTTCAACTAGAATCATATAACTTTTATGCCATTATCTAACAATAATTCATCATACCCACATAATACATCATTCTTTCAACAAGAATTAAACATAAATGGTGATTCAAGTCATCATCCTCACCATAACAAACGGGTTTCGCATCTAAACTTCAAATTAACACAAATCTTACATAACCCATGTTCTATATGATGTTTCTAACCCTTATACATAATCAATTTCATATTATCTCACGGATTAGAGCATAACCCACTTCACCCATGATCACCAATCTTAAATTTAAAACATACCTTATGATCTCCTCATGTTGGTGATCATTAATCCATGCTCGGTTATAGATTTAAGCATCATTTAGCCTTTCAATTTGGATGATCTTTCATGTTTAGGGTTTGGAGTTCTTGAGAGCTCCTGAAGCTTCACGAACACACACGTATGTGTGTTTGTGTGTGTGTGTTGATCTTTTAATTAGTAAACAACTTTCATTTGTTTCCACTTTAGCCCCTCGGGTTTTCCTTTAAAACATAAATGACACTACCTTTCATTACTTAATACTTTTGACCATACCCTTAACTATGTTAAATAGCCTAGTTATTTATTTCATGACGTGTCATAAAGGAACATCCGACAAATATTAACATTCAGATTTTGGGGCGTTACAAGTCTACCACCCTTAATTGAGGTTTCGTCCCCGAAACCTTTCTTAGAGCATTCACATTCTATCCATGAAAATATGTGAGGGGGAGTTTTTATATTTTAAAGGGTATAAAAAGTGGTTGTGAGTGGAGGAGAGAGAAAATGTTACTGTTCATCTGTATATTTGAGGGGACACTGTTCACCCACTATAATTTTTGTAATATATATTGAAAGTGGTTGTGAGTGAAGGAGAGAGAAAAATGTAATGATAATATTATTTAATTGAAAAGGAGAGAGAAAAAATATTAGTTTTTAGTGAAAATATATTGATATAGGAGTTGTTTTTTAGTGGAATGTATGTATAATTTGATGGATTGGATGTGAATGCTCTTACCTTTATTTAACACTAATTATTCCTTCCCTACATACACTCGACACAACCACGAGCTCATCACAATGACTATCATTCAATTTCAAAAACATTCCTATTAATGTTTCTTTCATGTTTATTTCATTATTCATATCATTGACTTCTCCCTAACAATTCCATACCTTCCTTATCATAATTTCGCATATCATTTTCATTTCCTTGGTCTGACAACCACGGTTCAATATACATACTTCTTTGACTTGTAATCACACACACCTATGTACTTAACTCTAACGTGATCATCCTTCTACATTTTCTACAATTACTTGTACCATGCATACCTTTACGTTACTTTCTAACCATCTTTTTCATTTCACTTTACAATTATTCTCACTTCGTGCATTATTTAGTTTACATACGTATGTGTATCATGTAGTTCATCTTACGAGAATTTAACCATTACCCGAAATCTATACATACTCATATATGCTTAACTTTAACGTTAACCTTATTCTACCTTTTCTACATTTACGTATACCTTGCATACCTTTATAGTATCTTTAAATCATTCCGTTCATTTCACATTACTATCGCTTTCACTTCATGCATTACTTAATTCACGTGTATAGACAGTTCATATCTCTCCAATCATGAGTTAGACATTTTACTAACCTCTTTTTCATTTCCCAACCACGATCCGCAACCCTGATCGATCATCTTCTCCTCGTGCACTAGCCGTACAGGCCAAGTTTCATTCCTTCGTGTTATGAGCTTCCGCTCGTGCACGTCCTTTCACCAATACGATTGGTTTCATCGCATCAATAGTTCTAACATTATCATCAACAACATCGGCGGTTAGCATATGTCATTCAAACATTCATAACACTAGGTGATTACACACCTATAATTCTGTTACATATTTCCTGCGTACATGCTATAACATATCTTACATTCCATTTCTTACACGCAATTCTTTCATTTTAGTTACTTATTTCGTCAACCTTTGCAGTTTGACCTTTTAAGGTTAAACTGAATTTTCTTACTTATCATAGATGCATTGAAGTACACATTCGTGCTTCCTTCCATTCATGCTTACTTACAAAGACATTCATTACATCGTTTTAGTATTCTTAACAAACTTACCCTTTTTGTTCATACTTAAACCATTGTCTGGGTCATAGCCCGTCATTCATTCTGACTTCTAAGAGTCGATTTCTAACACACTTAACACATACCTTGTTCAAAACTTCCTTCTTTCGTTTTATAACTTAGGTCTGCATGCTCATTACGATCATTCTTTTGTTTCTTTACTTTACATTTGCCCATATGACTCATTTAACACAATCACGGTCAGACTATCGACACTTCTTATGTAGACTAGTTTCGTCTTTTATACCTTAAATATGTTTCGCGGATTCGAATGCATTATTCATACCTTTCGTACCTTCTATGTTTTAAATCCGTCTTGCGGATTCAAACATTGCATTCGCATCTTTCATTCTTTGAATCCGTCTCGCGGATTCAAACATTTCATTCATACATTGCTGATCCGTACTGTCTTACGGATTCAACATTCTTCATTCTTATCACTCATACTTTTCACTCTTACATAGTACTCTCAATTTCCCGAGAGTCTTAGTACCCATTTCACCGCACGCCCACCTGTTACCCAGTTCTACCGGACACACCTGCGATAATTACCACGGTCTCACGAACGTCATATGCTTCTTGCGTACTGGCCAGGTGCGCAATCCACATACTAGTTTCGTGCCTTCGTGTAATCATCGCCTTATGTCCGAGAAATGGGTTTCAGTTTCGTGCACATTTCTAAAATTTCCCCAAGACCACATCATTGCCTTTCGTTTAATAATTACCTTCCCAAGGAGATTTCTTCCTTTTTCTTTCAACATTGATACCCATACATATTAATAGGGTGTACCTGGGGTTCATTAGCTTATTTACACCTTTGCCAGCCTTAGTATTCATCCTATCCTGCATCCACGGACCATCCTCTTCAGACACTTATGTTTACCTTGCACATATAAAACCGTTAGTTTCTTTATATGAATGTATTCATACATGCTTTCATTCCATTTCTACCTTTAGATCTCGATCGAGTCGTGGATTGTACGGGTTCTTTATCACAAGAGCACACAGGTTTGAGTTCAAGTATTTATCTTCTCGTACTTGATTCGCTCAAACCAGGGCTCTGATACCAACTTGTAAGACCCTAATACGTATTTGACTAAAAGTCGCAGCGGAAGTTCAAGCCATAAACTTTCTTTCATTATAAACACCTTAACTTATTTAAAAATTAACTTTAACATAACTCTTTCACATAAATCCATCAATCGACTTATTTACTAAGTAAAAACATAGCTTATGTTTACTACATTATATACATCAACGTTCCCGTACAATCTCACTAGTGACTCGATCCTCGATCTCTAATCCTTGATGATCCTCATGACTCGTACTACCTGCGCTCACCACATAAAATTCATAACATTAGTACGCATTATAAACATACAAGATTTATTCACGTTTACTTTCTGTTCCGTTAACTCTTTACATCCCAGCTTCCCATCTGATCGTACAATCCGTGGTGAGACTTTCTCATTGTACCTGCGTTACACTTCGTTCACAAGGCACACTATTATTATCGTCAATACTCAATTTCATTGAATACATGCGTATATACTTTCATACATACTTGCATATATGCATCCGTTCACACATAACTACTTACAAACCTACGTACCTACGTTCTTACGTACGTTCCTACATACGTGCATACTTACATACATACATGCATACATATCTACATACATACCTATTACATGCCTTCTCACAACCCTACATACGTGCACACATTCGTACATACTCACTTGGATATATATATACACATACACATACTACCTACATACACACCTACATACATACATACATACATTCATTCATACATACCACTTATATTCACACATACATACATACATACCTTCATACGTATCTACTTAAGGAAATTCTTAACTTAGAATCCCACGTTTAGGTACCATATTACTACATATTCTTTAGGATCCCACATTTAGGTACCATATTACTATATATTCCTTAGGATCCCACATTTAGGTACCTTATTGCTACATATTCTTTAGGATCCCACATTTAGGTACCATATTACTATGTATCCTTTAGAATCCCACATTTAGGTACCTTATTGCTACATATTCTTTAGGATCCCACATTTAGGTACCTTATTGCTACATATTCTTTAGGATCCCACATTTAGGTACCTTATTGCTACATATTCTTTAGGATCCCACATTTAGGTATCTTATTGCTACATATTCTTTAGGATCCCACATTTAGGTACCTTATTGCTACATATTCTTTAGGATCCCACATTTAGGTACCTTATTGCTACATATTCTTTAGGATCCCACATTTAGGTACCTTATTGCTACATATTCTTTAGGATCCCACATTTAGGTACCATATTACTATGTATCCTTTAGAATCCCACATTTAGGTACCTTATTACTATGTATCCTTTAGAATCCCACATTTAGGTACCTTATTGCTACATATTCTTTAGGATCCCACATTTAGGTACCTTATTGCTACATATTCTTTAGGATCCCACATTTAGGTACCTTATTGCTACATATTCTTTAGGATCCCATATTTAGGTACCTTATTGCTACATATTCTTTAGGATCCCACATTTAGGTACCTTATTGCTATATATTCCTTAGGATCCCACATTTAGGTTATTATTATTTATTGTGTCTTTTATCTTTGGGGTGATACACGTCATGGGTATTCGTGCATAAAAAGGTCTACGACATACAAGACCCTATACTTCTCACTTTCATACTTGACCAAAACATTACACCAATCGATTAGCTTGTTTCTAAACTACTTTTAATATCGTTAGCCCAATTTACCCTTCAAGGGCGTTTTTGTCAACTTTGTTCCATCCTTTACTATAAAGGGCTTCCTTAAACATTTGACTACTCCCATGACTTAACTACGACTCTAATCGCACATACCTGGCTCGGATCAAAGCTATGACCCGTTTTAATACTTCGTGCACTAATTGACTAAGAAATAGCAACATAATCCCTTTCGCTAATCATCCTGTGAATGCATAATACTTGACAAACAATTCATTAGTCAATATTGCCAAATGGTGATGTCTTCACCGATTTCATACAACCAAAACCATATCAAATTTCATTCATCATCATGCTCAAATAACTAACACTACATTACTTAAACAAAATAAGAAGTGATTACGGAAATCACTTACCTCATGCATCCATGTTCGTAACCGCTTCCTTGCCTCATTTCGACCCGTTAGCCTTTCATGCTTGGTCCATGCTAGTGTGGTTCCTATCCTTTCATGTCGTCATGCCATAATAATGTTAGTACTCATGCTTATTCATATTAATACACATTTTCCAGCTCTTATCTACATTGACTTTCGCTAACACGCATACGACATAAATTGTCAACCACATTGTTCAGTTAGACAACCTAACGTAATTCATAACATCATCCTTTACTAGCATGGTCATATTTTGTATATTTAGTACACATTCACTTCTTGATTGAAATTAAGTGATTAATAAAAACACATGGGGAGCATCGCCCGTTCAAGCACAACGTACAAGCTTCTAATGCATAATCTTGATCATCACATACATTCAACCCGAATTCTCTTTATGAATTTTCTCTAAGGCACATTATTCAAGTTAGTTTACTACCGACCTCGTCATTCCCCAATTCATTCATAAATGTCAAGCCCTTTGATAAAATTCTCATATCCTAATATCACTTGGGCATTTCATCAAACACTTGGTGTGCATGCCATCACTTAAGCCTATAGTACAAGTATTTTATGCATACTCTTCCTAGTTCATAACATAGATCATCAATTTCAACTAGAATCATATAACTTTTATGCCATTATCTAACAATAATTCATCATACCCACATAATACATCATTCTTTCAACAAGAATTAAACATAAATGGTGATTCAAGTCATCATCCTCACCATAACAAACGGGTTTCGCATCTAAACTTCAAATTAACACAAATCTTACATAACCCATGTTCTATATGATGTTTCTAACCCTTATACATAATCAATTTCATATTATCTCACGGATTAGAGCATAACCCACTTCACCCATGATCACCAATCTTAAATTTAAAACATACCTTATGATCTCCTCATGTTGGTGATCATTAATCCATGCTCGGTTATAGATTTAAGCATCATTTAGCCTTTCAATTTGGATGATCTTTCATGTTTAGGGTTTGGAGTTCTTGAGAGCTCCTGAAGCTTCACGAACACACACGTATGTGTGTTTGTGTGTGTGTGTTGATCTTTTAATTAGTAAACAACTTTCATTTGTTTCCACTTTAGCCCCTCGGGTTTTCCTTTAAAACATAAATGACACTACCTTTCATTACTTAATACTTTTGACCATACCCTTAACTATGTTAAATAGCCTAGTTATTTATTTCATGACGTGTCATAAAGGAACATCCGACAAATATTAACATTCAGATTTTGGGGCGTTACAGATTTTTAAACACACAAGTGTGTAAACACTTGTGTAACACTAAGTTTCGACAAAGAACTATTTTTGTCAAATTTTACAAGAAGATGTGAAAATATATTTTCTGTAAAAACGAGATTCACAAGAAACCAAGTAGATTGTTGCGAAGATCCACTAAAAGTAATGGAAATTACTACATATTTTGGACAAACCACAAGTTCATGTAATTTTTGCGATTTATATCTATTTTGACTAGTTTGGTGTTGAAATGTTGTTTGATAATGTTGGGAACATTGTTGGCTTGAATTTTAAAAGAAAATGATACGCTTGAAAGCGTGGCCACCTCCAGTTACAGGGGAAACTCTGGCGAAATTTTTCCAAAAACCTAACACTTGGAAATATTTTCACCACAAGTGTTATAAATGTATTTTTAACTTGTTTTCAAAAATATAAATTTCGCCACGATTTTTATTACAACATTTCTAAGTGTCGGAGGTGGGATTTTCACAAAATAAAAACTTGATAAATATATATTTAGTATATATATTTTCATAACAACACTTGTGAATTTTTATGATTATTTTGTGAATTATACAAATATTATTTTTAGGGTAAAAATAATATTACCGAATGTTAACGATTCCAAAATAATAAATAATAAGTTACAACGGTATTATTAATACCACCCGATCTTTAAAACGTAACTTATGCATTTTCGGAAGAATACTAATAAACGCGTATTTTGACGAGAGTATTATTGTTTTGGTCAAAAATCACACAAGGATAATGTAACCAAACTTTATGTAAACGGGGTATGATGCTTGGTTAATTATGAAAGTAAAGGATCACTTCTGTGATAAAGATGCAAAGACACAATGATTTATACGAGGAAAAAGCCCTTGATCAATGGATGATCTCCGGCATAAAAAACCTCGGGTGATGGCAACTACCGATCACCAACTTCAATATAATAAAAATGTAGTTACAACTTCGGATAGTAATGAGCTGAGTACAAGGATCACTGAGTGTCTAAGTGTTTGAGAGTTGTGTCGTAGGTCGTGTGTCTTCTTCCGAATGAGGAAGAGGGGTATTTATACAAGTGTAGGTGACTTATTTTAGGTAAAAGGACTAATTATCAGCTCATTACCCCTTTAGAAATAAAGACAATCTAGCCTAAATTGCTGCCCATGAATCAAGCCATGTTTCCATATCCTGTGCAACGTCCTTCTTCAATTAAGCTCTTGCCATATTTGTGAAGACGCGTCCCTGGATCATGATGTCTAGAGCATATCCTGCTAGATGGTCCTGCAAAACAATATTGTATTAAGCGGAAGTGGCCGTTAGTATGAGGATCACCATAATGTCCCATGATCCTGATTCTGGAGTCCTGCCGAGGATCACTGTCTGCCAAAGAAATAAGGATCACTGGTTAGGATCATGTGTAAGGATCACCTATAATAAAAATCCAGCCCTAACAATTGCCCCCAAAATATAAGGAGTTAATTGTAAATAGACGAGTTATATTTTGTTTCGATCTTATCTCTAACGGGCGACTCCAAGAAACTAGCCGTTATGTTCGGACTAGCCGTTGTGATCATTACGTCAGAGATGTGACAATCCTGCAGATCATGATTATAAATAGGAGATAGGGTGAGGATCAGTTTGTATTTAAATTCGGGATACACTCCCTTTATATTCTTCACCGAAGATCGATCAGGTACTCTCCTCTTCTCTTCTTCTTCTCTCTACTCTCTTTGCTCTGTTTTCCGTTTCTACTTTGTTTCTGTTCCAAACATGTTGCTCCGGAATTCTCCGCACAAGGATTCCAAGAAGGGTAGTCCCTTAAAAAGCCAGGGGATTATCAAGGATTCTCCTACGGAGAGGTGTTGCTTTAGTGATGCTCACGTAGACAAAATTCGTCATTGTTTTCCGGCGAATGCCGTTTTTAAATCCTTTGATCCTACTGCTTTGAGCGACTTTGTCTCGGATGTCTGGGTGGCTTTTCCTGCTACCCCGTTTGCTATAGGGTACTCGTATCCTTTTCCAGACTTTACCCAGTCTTTCTTTTCCTTAACCGGCATCTCTTACATCCAAGCTATGCCGATGATCTGGAGGGTTCTTTATACCTTCGCGAGGATCATCGAGCATGAAGGGATTGATCTGGGGATGGCGGAGTTAGCTGAGTTTTATGATCTCACCACCTTCGGTTCTCACCGATATTTGTTGAAACGGAAAGCTGGGGAGGATCACCCAATCTTCAAAGTTACCAAGAATGATACAAACTGGAAACGTCGGTTTTTCTTTGTTAAGAGGGATTCCATCCCGGATGGGAAGGATCTGCCCAAGGAATGGGCCACTCATGGTAGGGTAGAGGATCCTCGAAGGATCACTATCAGTCCTGTCTCATATGATGAGGATCACTGATGTCTTTTTTCCTTTGTCTTTTATGCAGCTATTTCCATTGCTCGTCTGAAATTAACCCCCGCTGCAAAAGAGAGAGTGTTAGCTTTTAAAAAGCTTGATCCTGAAGTTAGAAGCTTCCAAATCACTATCCAAGATTCTCAAGAGATATCCTCTGCATCTGCCACAATGTCAAGTAAGTATCCTTATAGAAAATAAGTTTTATGTAAAAGTATTTAATTTAACAAGGGAACTTATCTTGTTTTTGAATTGTGTAGGTGCTGGAAAATCTGCCAGGTCTGTTAAATCTGCCTCCAAATTTGGGATAAGTGATCTTGCCAATGTCACGTCTTCAAAGAAGAAGGCTCCTGCTGCCAGTCCTTCAGCATCAGCTCCTAAAGCGTCTATCCGGGGCAAGGGAAAAAAGAGGAAAACCTCTGAAGATCTCCAAGGATTTCCCCTCCTCCGTCAGCAATTCCTTGACTACGTGAATGAGGTAAGGATCACTGCCCCTGTTGGTCATCCGTTTCGAATATCCTGTTTGTGTGTCCTGTTTCTTCGAGGATCATCCGGTTCTGAACTTACCTTATTTCCCTATTTGCAGAAACTTGCCGAGATTGAGACTTATCTTGGCCATGTTGAGGACCAGGAGAGCCAAATTGCCGATCTCCAGCAAATGGGTGTGTTAAAGGATCTCAAGATAGGAGATCTTGAGAAGGAACTCCGGGTCATGAAGGCTGAGGCTGCTCAGAGGTTGATCGATATGGATAACGAGAAGCAGGAGATCACCCAAGATGCTAAGGTCTCCGCGGCAATTGCTATGTACAAGATACAACTTCAGATGGCCGAGGAGGCTCAGGATCCTACCTTTGACAAAAGCTCGTGGGATGTTGAAGGTTGGAAGGCAAGGCTGGCAGACCTGGAGGACGAGGATGAGGCTGAGGAGATCCCCATGCTGGAAGGTGGTGATGCTGAGAAGGATCAAGGTGGAGATGCTGGTGGTGATGAAGCAGCGAAGGTGTAGGCTGCATGATTGGGCGATGATGGATATTGTTGACTAGGCCGGAGCCCAATTTTTTAGGTTTGATAGTGGTTTTTTGTGGTTGTTGATGGTTTGAAACAATTATGGTCTGTAATATCTGAACAATAGTTTCTTAGGGTTAAGGATCCTGGATCCTTTGAACAATAGGTAGGATTGCAAAAGGTGGAGGGATCCTCTGTTTGGGGGATGAAGCCTTTGTGATCCTGCCGCTTTTATTTCCCTGCACAATGCTAAGACCGCATAGACAATGGACACCCTTTGCCAACCCATGTGGACGGGCCACGTTTTGCTGGTAGAAATGTGGGTTGGCAATTTTGACAATCTTTTGAAAGGGTTAATGATCCTTTTATTTAATAATATAACTTAACTTTTCTGGCTTATCTCGTGTCGTTATCCTTTAATTATCCTCTTTTTTCTCAATTGTCTTTGTAGTATATTTATCAAGAGTTGAAAATATGTTTTAATAAATTTAGGATATGATCCTGGATCAAATATCCTGATATCGAAAATATTCAAAGCATTTTAGTTCAAGGATCATAGGTTTGGTTGTCAAAGTATAAGGGTCGGTTAGGATAATGAATATAATCAAAATAGTCAAGGATCATACCTGAGGATCCAAGTCAGGATCCTAACCTTCAATCGAGACAATCGTAGATAAGACTTTGATAGTTAATAAGGATTAAGGACCCTTATGTGTTTGGACTTCCAAAACCTGAAAAGTGAGATATAACTTGGGACTAAGCCAATGTAAAAGATAAATTAGTAACTGGGGACATGCCCAAAGGATAACTGAGAATGATCCCAGAGGATCACTGGGGACAAGCCCATAGGAATCTGGGGACAAGCCCAAAGGATAACTGGGGACAAGCCCAAAGGATCGTATGTAAACTGGAGTATGGCCCTTTCTGGCAACTATCCAAACTTAGTGACATGAAAATGTCAAAACCTTAGCTAACGTGAAAACGTTAGAAACCTTAGGAACGGATGTATGGTACGTCTACCATTATACGTAGGATCCTAAGTATAGCCAGTACGATGAGGTTGTCAGCCCCGAAAGTGGGTACTGGTCCCAAAGACGTGAACTATACCAGGATCATCGTGCGCTGCTGGCGGAAACTGGGGATAATCCCAAGAATAACTGGGGTTAGACCCAAGGATCTGCGGTGCTTTTGAAGGTCTTTGACGATATGCTGAAGATACCTGAACTTATCATAACTCAAATGGTTTGTGAGTAGAGGATGGAGGATACATGATCCTTATCCTTAGGTAAAAAGTAAGAAAATGCAATAGTTTCAGGATAAGCATATTACCAGAGTAAGGATCACTGATATCTCCGGGATCCTTCAAGGATACTTCAATGTAAGGATCACATTGAAGGATCATGTTCACATGAAATATCTCTTTAAGTGAACAGCATTCCAGGCTCTTGGTAACAAGTTTCCTTCCATGGTTAGCAACCTGTATGCCCCCTTTCCTGCTTCAGCTTCAATCAAGTAGGGGCCTTCCCATTTTGGTGCTAACTTCCCGTCAGCAGGATTGATAGTATTTTGAAATGCTTTTCTCAACACCATGTCTCCGACTTGGAACTTCCTTATTCTGACATTTTTGTTGTAGGCACCAGCCATTCTTTGTTGGTAGCTAGCCATTCTTATCCTAGCTAGATCCCTGTTTTCCTCAATAGTATCCAAATCCTGAGCTAGGATTGTAGCATTTTCTTCAGGATCACGAGCACTTGTTCTAGCAGTTGGGATCACCATTTCTGTTGGGATCACTGCTTCTGCCCCAAATACTAAAGAGAAAGGTGTTTGACCAGTGGCATTCTTGGGAGTTGTCCTATCAGCCCATAGCACATAAGGTAATTCTTCTGCCCATTTTCCTTTCTTGGATCCTAGCTTCTTCTTCAGATGCTTTGATGATGATCTTGTTGGATGATTCTGCTTGACCATTGGCTTGTGGATGAACTGGTGTTGATGTTATCATCTTGATTCCCCAACTGTCACAAAAGTTAGTGGTTCTGCTTCCAATGAATTGGGAGCCATTATCACATACAATTTCAGAGGGAATGCCAAATCTAGTTATAATGTTTCTTTTAATGAAGGATATGACTTCCTTTTCTCTGACTTGAGCGAAGGCTTCAGCTTCTATCCACTTGGAAAAATAGTCAGTCATGGCAAGCATAAATACTTTTCCACCAGGTGCTTTAGGGAGCTTGCCAACTATATCCATTCCCCATCTCATGAATGGCCAAGAGGATGGTATGGGGTGTAGTAATTCAGCTGGTTGGTGAAGGATATTGCTATGTCTTTGGCAAGGATCACATCTCTTAGCATACTCTACAGCATCCCTTTTCATGGTTGGCCAGTAGTATCCTGTTCTAAGGATCCTTGAGAATAATGCCCTGCCCCCAGTGAGGTTTCCACAATCTCCTTCATGGAAGTCTCTCAACACTTCTTCAATTTCAGGATCCTCAATACATCTTAAATATGGTCCTGCAAGGGATCGTTTATATAGCATATTATTTAAGATTGTAAATTGAGATACCTTGATCCTGAAAGCTCTCGGATTTTCTCCCATTGGGATCTCTCCGTTTTGCAAGTATTTCATGATTGGTGGGAATCCATGATCCTGAATAAGATTGAGCTTCTTCACTAGGGATTACTGCAGTATCCTCTTCTATTTCCATGGCTACTTGATTTTCAATAGCAGGAGCCAGGATATGGATGATAGGGATACTTATATCTTCTGGAATTTTTAAGGATGATCCTAGGTTGGCCAATGCATCAGCTTCCGTGTTATCCTCCCTTGGTACCTGTGTTAAGCTAAAAGAAACAAAAGAGAGTGCCAATTCTTTGACTATCTCTAAATATTTGGTTAGTTTTTCTCCTTTAACAACATAGGATCCATTAAAGTGATTGGTGATTAATAATGAATCTACATATACTTCGAGATATCTTACCCCCATATCCTTAGCAATCTGTAAGCCAGCAATTAAGGCTTCATATTCAGCCTCATTGTTAGTTGCTTGGAACTCACAGGCTATGGAGTGGGGTATTATGTCCCCCTGTGGCGATTTTAGTAGGATCCCTAGCCCTGTGCCTTTGATATTTGAGGATCCGTCAGTATGTAGTATCCAAGGATCCTTGGTCTCATCCAGCTGCTGAACCTCCAATTCCGCTTCTATTTGTAGATCACTACTGAAATCAGCCACAAAGTCAGCTAGTGCTTGAGATTTAATAGCTGTTCTTGGTTCGTATCTTATATCATGGGCACTAAGTTTTACTGCCCACTTAGCCATTCTCCCTGACATATCTGGTTTCCTGAGGACATTCTGGATTCGGCATCAAGTAGACTTTTACTTACATAGTAGATAGGATATTGTGTACCTTCGTGATCCTTGACAAGGACAGCACTTACGGCGGTTGAGGATACCGCCAGGTATAAGGATAACACATCTCCTTTTTCCGGTTTTGCTAATGCTGGTGCTGAGGACATATATTCTTTAAGGGCTTGTAAAGCGTTCTCATGTTTCTCAGTCCACTCAAACTTCTTATTCTTCCTTAGGATATCGTAGAATTCTTTGCATTTTTCTGAGGATTTCGATATGAACCTGTTTAAGGCTGCTATCCTGCCTGTCAGTCTTTGAACATCCTTGGCATTGGCAGGAGATTTAATATTTATCAATGCTTTGATTTGTTCCGGGCTTGCTTCAATGCCCCTCTGGGTTACCATGTATCCTAAGAACTTTCCTGCCTTAACACCAAAATGGCATTTTGAAGGATTAAGCTTCATGTTGTAATTATCCAGGATATCGAATGCTTCTTCCAAGTCCCTTAGGTGATCCTCAGCTTTCTTTGACTTGACCACCATATCATCTATGTACACCTCCATAGTTTTTCCAATTTGATCTTTGAACATCATATTTACCAGCCTTTGATATGTTGCACCTGCATTTCTTAGTCCAAAAGGCATGGCAATATAACAATATAAACCGGTTGGGGTCATAAAGGCTGTATCCTCTTGGTCAGATGGTTCCATCTGAATTTGTTGGAATCCAGATGATGCATCCATAAAGGTCAGCAGTTCATGCCCCGCCGTTGCATCCACCATGGAGTCAATGTGGGGTAATGGGAAAGGATCCTTGGGACATGCCTTATTCAAATCAGTGAAATCGACACATACCCTCCACTTTCCGTTTTTCTTTTGGACAACAACCACATTGGCTAACCATTTTGGATACTTTACCTCTCTGATCATACCTGCTCGAAGTAGTCTCTCTACTTCTTCTTGGATAATGGCATTCCTTTCTGGTGCAAACTTCCTCCTTTTTTGATGGATTGGTTTGATAGACCTGTCAATGCCAAGTTTGTGAGTAATAATATCCTTAGATATACCTGTCATATCTTCATGTTTCCAAGCAAAGGTAGATTTTCTTCTTTTGAGGAAGGATATCATGTCTTCTTTCATCTTGCCAAGGATCCCTGATCCGATATAGATTTTTGATTCAGGATCACTAGGATCCAAGAGGATTTCATCTACATCTTGTTCCCTTGCCTCCAAGACATTCCTTGGAGGATACTGTAATTGCTATTGCTCCCTTGGCTTCGAGGTTGGCTTCATAGATGAGGTATAACAATCCTTAGCCTCCTGCTGGTCACTATCGATCTTGATTATTCCCCATGGGCTAGGGAGCTTCACACATTGATGGTAGGTAGATGGAACTGCTTTCATGTCATGTATCCAAGGCCTGCCAAGAATAACGTTGCAACAAGATAAACAGTCAATAACACAAAAATTTTGGTAATTATGTAATCCTTCCACGTAGATTGGGAGTTTGATGTCCCCCAGAGTTTTCTTCGTTTCCCCACTGAATCCTACAAGCACGGAGGATCTTGGTGTGATGTCTGATTCTGGGATTCCCATCTTCTTCAAGACATCAAGCTGGATAATGTTCACTGAGCTCCCTCCGTCAATAAGGATCCTGCGGACAAAGTGGTTAGAGATAAAGAGAGTGATAACTAAACTATCATGGTGAGGATCCTGAATGTTAATGCGATCATCCTCATCAAATGTTATCATCTTTCCTTCTGAGACACTTGAGGTTCTAATAGGCCTTTCTCCATTATCCATTTTTGATTCTTTTGCATGTCTTTTGGCCGCTGAAAAGGATGTACCACAAATGTCTGATCCTCCGGATATAAAGTTAATCACTTGTGCGTTTGCCGGAGGTGCTGGAGCCTTTTCAGGGATCCTTTCAGGATCCTGGGTCCTTTGCTTTTTTCTCCCCAACAATTCTTTTAGATGCCCCTTGCTTAGCAGGTATCCAATTTCTTTTCTTAAGGCTATGCAATCTTCAGTTAGATGCCCGAAATCCTCATGGTATGCACACCATTTGGACTTGTCTTTAGTCCCGGATGGTTTATCATTCTTCCTGGGCCACCTAGCCTTTTCACCTAGATTCTGTATTGCAAGGATTAGTTCATGATTATCAACGGAAAAACAATATTCTGAGATTGGAGGATATTCTTCATCATCCTCTTCTTGGTCAACAGCATGCACATTCTTGTTCTCGTTTCTATGGTAGGATTTGAACTTGTTGCTTTTGAAGGAGGACCCTTGCTTATCTTGTTTTGAGGATCCTACTTGTCTTTCCTGGATCCTCTTGTCATCCTCTAGCCGGATAAACCTGAGTGCTCGAGTTCTTACTTCATCTAAATTCCTGCATGGTGTCATAACAAGATCATCATAGAATAATGAATCCTTAAGCAGTCCCATTTTGAAGGCTTCAACAGCCGTAGCCATATCCAAGTTAGGGATGTCCAAGGATTCTTTACTAAATTTAGTTATATAATCCCTTAGTGGTTCATTATTATTTTGAGTTATCCTGTACAAATCACTAGTTAATTTTTCAAATTTTCTACTACAAGAGAATTGGTTATTGAATAAATTAACTAAATTGGCAAATGAAGTAATAGAGTAAGGGGGAAGACTTAGCAGCCACTTAAGAGCTGATCCAGTAAGAGTGGATCCAAATCCTTTACATAGGCATGCTTCCTTCAATCTTTCTGGGATAGGATTGATCTCCATCCTCTCCCTGTATTGTGCTATATGCTCCTCTGGATCCGTTGTGCCATCATACAACTTCATGGTAGGGATATGGAACCTTTTGGGTACCTCTGCATCACAAATTGGTGGTGCAAAGCGAGATACCTTGTGGCTCCCATCTGCAATCTCTGGGATAGGCTTGACTACCCCTGGAACACTTGAGATCATGTCCTTTAGTTTCTGTAATTCCCTGGCCATAGCATGATTGGTACCTGTATCCTGCATGAATCCATGGTTAGTGGTAGGATAATTATTTAAAGTGTTACCTCCCATTGGGTTCAAGTTAGGGAATCCGAATTGCTGGGATTCTGGAACAATGGAGGGACCAGTGGAAGCAATGGTCTGCATTGGAATGAAATCCCCTTGATGGACATCTAGACTTCCTGTTTGCAAACTTTTTAGGGATCCTGGCATCTGTAAGGATCCTGGTATCTGGGATGATCCTGGAACGAAGGAGGATCCGTGAACCTGGGATGATCCTGGAACAAAGGAGGATCCTTGGCCCTGGAATGATCCTGGAACAAAGGAGGATCCTTGGCCCTGGAATGATCCTGGAACAAAGTAGGATCCTCGAAACTGCTGTGCCCCCGGATAGGCTCCCGGATTCATGAAGGATCCCACGTATTGAGGATAGGATCCTACAGGCTGAAAATGTGAGTCTGATGTCTGAGTCATTGTTGCCGAGTTGAGATGTGATCCTCTTGACTCCCCTATGATTTGCACGTCCGGGATCCCTGATGGCTGGGAAGTGATCATTGGAGTATCAAAGCTCAAGGATTTGGGCATCAGTGGTGAATGATCCTCTGCCGCTTTCTTTTGTCTTTTGAGATCTCCAATTTCCCTGAGGATCCTCTCGTTAGTTTCATCTTGCCGCTGCATACGATCCTTCATCTGCAAAATTAAAGCAAATACATCACTAGTACTGGGAATAGAAGAATTCATAGCAGAAGAAGATAGAGGTTTAGAGAAAGTGGGAGTTGATCTCTTCTCAGTATTTTTCTGAGATCCTGCCGGTGGAGGAGGCAAGGTGATCTGTGATGAGGTGACCGCAGACATCGCCGTGGACGTGTTCTTCAATGATGAAGCCATGTAACTCTTTGAAATGATTTCGAACAAAAGATTTTCTTATGAATGAAGCACCAATTGCCCCACGGTGGGCGCCAAACTGTTTTGGTCAAAAATCACACAAGGATAATGTAACCAAACTTTATGTAAACGGGGTATGATGCTTGGTTAATTATGAAAGTAAAGGATCACTTCTGTGATAAAGATGCAAAGACACAATGATTTATACGAGGAAAAAGCCCTTGATCAATGGATGATCTCCAGCATAAAAAACCTCGGGTGATGGCAACTACCGATCACCAACTTCAATATAATAAAAATGTAGTTACAACTTCGGATAGTAATGAGCTGAGTACAAGGATCACTGAGTGTCTAAGTGTTTGAGAGTTGTGTCGTAGGTCGTGTGTCTTCTTCCGAATGAGGAAGAGGGGTATTTATACAAGTGTAGGTGACTTATTTTAGGTAAAAGGACTAATTATCAGCTCATTACCCCTTTAGAAATAAAGACAATCTAGCCTAAATTGCTGCCCATGAATCAAGCCATGTTTCCATATCCTGTGCAACGTCCTTCTTCAATTAAGCTCTTGCCATATTTGTGAAGACGCGTCCCTAGATCATGATGTCTAGAGCATATCCTGCTAGATGGTCCTGCAAAACAATATTGTATTAAGCGGAAGTGGCCGTTAGTATGAGGATCACCATAATGTCCCATGATCCTGATTCTGGAGTCCTGCCGAGGATCACTGTCTGCCAAAGAAATAAGGATCACTGGTTAGGATCATGTGTAAGGATCACCTATAATAAAAATCCAGCCCTAACAATTATTTTTTGGGAAAATTATATGTATTAAAATATATTATTTTTGGGAGAAATATTTATATTTTGGAGTTAGAAATAAAATATATTTTAAGTGAGACTTAATAATATATTTCGAATCTTACGAACGCGCATGTATTAAAACCCCCATCCTTGGGAAGGAATTTATTTACCAAAATAATTACTAAGTGTAATTACGAAATAGTTGTCGAACTATTTCCCAAAAACTTAAACCTTAAAGCACGGCCGTCCGTCTAATAGATTTAGTACGTGTAGGTCGTCGCTTAGCAGTTTGATCAGGAGATCTTCTTATTAGAGACGCACCACTGTGAGTTCATGTCCCCCTTTTCTCTTAACTGTTTTCAGTTTTCTAAACTGTGGGGGTGAAATACATGTTACTATGATTACGAATACTTTTTACATGGTATGGTTAGCGTAAGGAGGGTTACTACTTAGATCATGTGAGTGGGTAGGCGGAAACTTGAGGCCATTAATCCTCAGGGTAGGACCGAGGGACATGAGCGGTAGATCTATCTGGGTGTAGCGAGCCCAGCCCCAGGCCCAGCATAACGGACCTCGGGGTGACTTTGTGCCCAACGCATAAATCCGCTAGGTTTGAGTCTTCCTACTTGCACTTCACACATATCAATGGCCTTGCAAACCATTGGTGATCTCTTTTTCCTTATTTGCTACATACCAGGATTTTTATACATACAAAGGTTTTTACATACTCACTTACACATGAACTCGCTCAACATTATTGTTGATTTTTTTTCCAACTTACATGTATTTCAGGGAACTAAAGATCTGGCGCGGTATGTTATGTTTTTCCGCTGCATAGGAGTTACGAGGTCATCCGGGTTTAGGGGATGTGACTTTTTCCTGGACGAGTCACAGTCCTTAAACTGAGTTTATATCATGTTGATGTTTGTGTCTGTTGAACAATGTTTTTTATGTTATCAGGTTGTAGTTACCGTTGCATGAGTCAACGCCTCAAAACAATGTTATGTTACTTATGTTTTAAAACTTAAATGGATGATCTTGCATGGTTTTTATTTCATATAGCTTGTTATGGTTAAGCTATGTTATTAAGAAGTCACACCAAATTAACTACGCTTCCGCAAAGCCAGGGTGTGACAGATACGTGGTTGAAAACCGTGTTCGTATTGGTTTAAATCGTTTTTGTTATCTGATTTTAAATTCCGAATAGCCTACTTTTAATGAAAATTGTGTTTTGCAGGTTTAATGAAGTTTAAGGAGCTATTTGGGGGCTTTACGGATTACCGGGACGAAAAACGGACAACCGGGACGCGAATCGGGTCAACCGGGACCAAAGGATGCGAAAAACGGAGAATGTATATTGCAGGCATCGTTGCCATCGCCATGTAGGATCGTCAGCAACGCTTTCAAATGAGTGTCGTCGCGTATAAACCCTCGTATCCAGTGGAGGAGGGCGTCGACTGGTTTCGGGATATCTGGGCACCGTCGGCGAGAAGGTAGTCCGTCGGCGACGGCATCAGGTTTTTTGTGTCGCAAATTATTGGTTGTTTGGTGGTTGTTGACAAGTTAAAACACATTTTTTCACCATTCATTCGGGAGTTACACTTGTTTTGAGTTTTGAATATTGTTTTGAGTAACGAAGTGCATCGTGGTCCGTTGTCTATAACGTTGATAATGATTGGCACCTAAGCTTTGTGATGTTCAAACCGATAATGAACTAATTTGATTAAACCAAGTTAAAACGTATAGTAACCCTAGGTTTTGCATTTATTGAACCGGGTGTGAACCTTGTTCTAATTCATTGTTTTATAATTGTTAATTAAAGTTTTCTTGCAACCGTTCTAGTTCTAGTAGTTAATTAATCAAATCAAACATGTTGGTTCATTCCAACATCTTTTCCAAATCAACAAAAATCATAAAAACAATCTAGTAAGCTTCGTAATTGTGACACACCTTTAAAATCAACCAAGTCCATTCGCAAAACACATACTCTTCATGGTTCGACCCCTTACTACCACTAACTAATTGTTAAGGGTAACTCAGGCTTACAAATATTATCTTTGACCGGAGCGCGACACTCTGATCACATCTGAACGGTGGTTGTGGTGCTTCGTCGGAGACTCATGAATGGTGATGGTGGAGACGATTATTTATGGTGACAACTAGTTTTCTTGCTTAAATGGTGGTGGGTGGTTTCCGGAGGTGGTGGTGACGATTGTTTATGGTGGTTTGGTGGTGGTGGGTGGTTTTATAGATGGTGATAACGGTTGTTGTTGGTGGTGATTTTGGTGGCATACGAAGTGGAATCCATTTTTGGGTGTATAATGGTTATTTGCCTCAGATGATAAATAAGCTATTTTGTTATTGTTTTAAAGTATTTGTATGTTATTTGTTATATATTTTTTTGAACAAAAAAGTAAAATTACCGATGTACCCTTATGTGCAAGGCACATGTTATACTTGATTGAAAGTTTTAACTGGGTTAGTGTTAAAGGGCCTAGAGTGTAATGCTTTTAACGAAAAAAAGACTGTAACTGTAATTATTAAAGTTAAAGGCTATCCGTTGCAATCCAGTACAAACATAAAGAACGAAAAGTGTAATTTACCCTTTACAATACAAACATGTGGTATTTGTTAAATGTTTACTTATTTACAATTTACAGAACTTAAGAACTTACAAAAAGCGAAAAGTACCATTTACAGAACTTAAAAACCTATAAAAAGTGCAACATTTTCCAAAACTAAAACATCTTCTTTGTCACAATAAAACCCCTACAACCGTAACTAAATAAGTCAACCATTTCAATGGGTTTACAACAATAAACCAACTAGAAGACATAACAGATTCAACCAACGAACTATATTGAAAATCCGGGTTTGACCCGTATAACGCCTGGATACCCACCACATCATCGACTTTAAGATCCACTTTCTTACTTCTCGGACTCAAACTTGGGTACATAACCGCCCCTTTAACCTTCGAATGGGCCAACCCGAGTACATGCCCGATTTCATGAGTCGCGACCGATTCCAAATCAACGGCCACCTTTGATTTACTGGATTCAAAATCAACGGCCCACGTTTCAGCTACATCCAAATGTAGTCTACCTAGGCAAAGTTAGAATAATTTGTGTAAAGTAGAATAGAACTAACAAAAAAAATTATAAATGAAATTCCACCGGTTTTCGGGTGAAAAAAGTTAGAATAATTTGTGTAAAGTAGAATAGAAATAAAAAAAAATATAAATAAAACTCTACCAGGGTTTTCAGATGAAAAAAGTTAGAATAATTTGTGTAAAGTAGAGTAGAAGTAATAAAAAAAATTATAAATGATATTCTACCGTTTTCGGGTGAAAAAGCGTGTGCCAAAACCCCTAACACGCCGTCGAACGGCTCTTCATCGCCGTGATCACCTTCATAAAACCCGATTTTAATATCGGCTGACGGGTAATCGTCTGATTCACTAAAGTTCACCGGAATCACGGCTGACCACCGGGAAAACGATCGCCGGAAAGCTTCACTCACGTCGGAAAAATTCAAATTATTGATCATATGACCGCCGGAAAAGGCGTACGTTAGCTTAGCGTGCGCTGATCTCCCCCACCGCGGCTCACCTTCAAAATACGCGTAGTTTTTGTTGACGTGGATTACGGAATCTCTAACCCCACAGCGCGGTGACATGATCTGCGTGATGGTACCGGCGTCGAGTTTTCCGGTGACCGTGAGTCCGAGATTTTTCTGGTAGTTTACGACTGCGGATTCGAAACTGTCGTCGAATAGATCCGTGAAGTTTTCTTCGTCGTTTTGGAGGTATCCGAATCGGTGGAAGTATTTTTTGAGCTCCGACATGCCGGAAAATTTGAAACCCTTACCGGCGTCGATTAAGTTGACAAAGTTATGCCACGTGGCGGTTTGTGAGAGGTCGACCGGGATTAAAGTGCCCGGAATGGTTCTGGCGGGAAAGAGGTGTGGGAGGAGAGAGAGAAAGAAGAAAGTCTTGTAACTGAATAACTGAAACATGTTTTGTTACTTGTAATGTTTTTGTAAAGTGGTTTTAAGTTTTTTGGACCATGAATCATATATACATATACAATTACTATTATTATAGTAAGGTATAATAATAATAATGCTCATATTTTTAAATAAGTTTATTAGTAAAATAAAAGATGTGTATTCTTAGTTATTTTGGCAACACTTATCCATTGTAGTTGTAGTCTTTGAAGCTTGTTATTCATTTGATTCCGACTAGTTTTTTGATAGGGATGTTACATGGTGGGTGAACCACTAGGTTTGGCTTTATATTCTTTTTTATTTTATCTTATTATCATACTAAATTGTGTCATTGTAGTGATGAGATAAGCGAACTTAACTTATATTATCATACTAAATTGTGTCATTGTAGTGATGAGATAAGCGAACTTAACTCAGGTATCTACTTTACGCAAACATATCAATATATTTTTATTTAATCCATAAAAGTTGAGGATGTAACACGAATCTAAAATAAAATTTATGGGTTTGGTTTTAATCTAAGCGGGTTCGGGTCAGTTTTAGGTTGAACCCGCAAACCCATTTAGCTATATGGGTTGGGTTCGTGTCAACTCGTCTGGGTATGCGGGTTGATCCGTTTAACCCATTTATATTATGCTATATTTTTTATATGTTTTATGACGTAAATTATATTAGGTATGTATTTTATGCCATGATTAGACCCTAAAAAGATAAATTGACATAAGATTATATAATTAAAATGCAACTGTATTAATATACATTTGTGTTTTTTAATAAAATTTAAATTTACATATACTAATTTATGAAAAAAATAATAACTAAAAAATCTGGGTTAAACGGGTCGTGTTCGGATTAACCCATGAATATTCAGATCGTGTTCGGGTTCATATTGAGAATGAGGTCTTGTAAACCAAATGAGTGTTGGAACTCATGTGATATGGTTTAACAAAGCCTACATCCTAAATCGGAACCTATCCTAAGTGCTTTCGACCCATTACGACCCATTAAGGTAGCTTACGCTACTTTAACGCGTCGTTCGCGCAAAAGCGCATTCGAGACGCCTAACTAATCCTATGACAAGTATTATATGCCTAAACATGTTGCATAATTAGTTAAGTGACAAAAGTTTAAGTTACATATGCTTAAAATTCAATGATGCATGAAAAGGGCATTTTGGTCATTTACCTAAGACATATAAACTACCTATCATACAACTAATTAAACTAAGTGACCATAAGGTATAATGGTACGTGCGTGACTATACATATTTTTACAATGAAATTACACACGAATTGGTTTTAAATTTATAAAAGTGATTATTACTTTTACATCAAAACACACACGAAAGAGGCAAGTGTACCCCGTCATATATGTAGTAAAGTATCGGTAAGAACCAAGTATCGATCCACGGAAATGGGCGGAGAAATAATACTAGACCTTTGCCACTAAATTACCGGTAAAAACATAAATGGTATTGGTTTTAATTAAACTAAAGTAAGCATAAATAAAAACTTATAAAACATAGTAAAATATATATAAATAGCCTTGCTTAATACACAACCACAGCATGTCAACTAAGTCAGTTTTGGCACTAGAAGCATTCGGTCAATTTTCCAGTTCGAGACAATTAGTATCCCTTTCGGGAAACCTAACATGACAATCATTCGGAAAGTTAAAACGATAAACACACTTTAACCACCTAAAATTGTTCTTTAACGTGCAATTGATTAATGTCTACAAAAATCTCCTAAAAATAAGTTAGTCATCCGTTAGGAGTTTTCTAACCTCACTTAATCAAGGAAAGCAACACCGATAAACACAATGCAACCACCGAGACAAGCATAAACTAGATTAAATCACAACCGAGTTCATTTTACAAATTTTGCACATAAATTCACCAAGATAACAATTTTGGCCGAAACTACTAACTAAGCTAACAAATCATGGCAAGAATTCGTAACAACACCATCTAACCCGTTAGAGTCCTTCCGTGAGGGCAAGCTCTCTTGATTAATAATAATTGCATTTTATTAAACCACTAACCCGTTAGAGTATCATGGTGCCTACATTTTAACCAAGTTAAACTAGTTAACCAAATTAAAAGTTTACTAATACATGATTAAATAAGCTTCATTTTTCAACTATCTTACCTAACCAAGCACCAATCATCCAACACAATTACTTATAATCAAGAAATCAATATCAATAACAAGGTTACAAACTAATCATCAAAGATAATCATAGAAAACACTTCCAAATTTCATTACAAACATAGATTAACATACTAATGGTTATAATCAAGCAAGGGATTGTTGTGTTTTTGCCCAAAGGCTTACATTAATACATAGTAATCAGTCTAAATGCTTGAAACATAACAAAATAATGGAAAGATTTGAGAAACCAAACCATAAACAAGCATAAGAATGAGAATCTGGATAGTAAATGAGCAAAACTGGGCAATGTGGCTTGAATCCGAGTGAAAGCAGCAGCCTTCGGAGCCTCAAAATCGCCTGCAGAGCTCCCAAAAATGTCCAGAGTTACTAATAAAATGGTTCTGTTCTGTTTATATGCTTTTTCGGTGTCGCACGGCCGTTCTCCCGATCGCACGACCGTGCACTTTAAGCATTATTGGTGGTGGTCCACCATACCGCATGATGTCACAGATCGTTGACTGGTCTTCGCATACGCACGGGCGTTCTTGATATGCCACGGACGTTCCATATCGGCATTTTGTTGCACGCCTAGTTTTGTGGTCGTTCAGCTCCGAGGTTTTCCTGCGTTGTCGGATCCGCACGACCGTTCCGCATATGGCATGACCGTGCGTTTTCGCATTGGCCTGCAATGCCTTGCACGCAGTGTTGCACGCCTCGTTCACTGCCGGGTCTTCTTGGTTTGTCGGATATGCACGGTCGTGCATATCGTCGCATGATCGTGCAACACGCCCAGGTCAGTTTTTCCAACAGAATCTTTGCAGCTTCGTCGTCTTGTCCGGAAAGTCCTCGTTTTCGCTATCATCTTGTCTGGTATGCTGTTTTAGGCCTGCAAACAAAAATGTAGATAATTAAGTATCCGAATGACGGTTTTACGGCCGAAAACGCATAAAATAGGGGTAAAACGGGGAACTAAAATATGTGTAAATTAGCGAATATCAAATCTCCCCACACTTGAACCTTGCTTGTCCTCAAGCAAGCTGAACTAAAAAGCAATAAAAGACGGAAATAAACAAGAACGATAATTTACACACTATTTTATTGAAAACTACTATAAACGGTTAGCCGGTTTGTCGAAAGACAACATCAAAAGACTCAAACCCAACAAGCATATGCAATTATAAAGCGACAACCAAAAAGCCGTGACTTCACATTTAATCGACTCAACATGTTAATCTTCACGCGAATCACAATGTTCACACACACTCGGGTTTATTTATGAAACATACATATAATGTGTATGTGCAAACACTCAATGCCTCGTCAATGAAACATGCAATATCATAAGCTTGTCATAAGATCTCGTCTCCACCAACTAACATGCAAATAAGTGTAAATCAAGAGGTCTTTACGGGTTGTAACGTTAGGCTTGGGCGAAGGGTATGGAAGTAGACATATAAAGTGGCGAAAATGGTTAAAACTCGGTATTAGCGTTTAACTAGCAAGAAAATAATACAACTATACATACAAACGCCTTAAAAAGGAGACTAAAGCGAAATCGAGCTTATCAACGAAATTTTAACATTTAAGTGTTCAAAATTGCTCGATTTCTATCAACTTCACCCTATTTTAGGGTGTTTTATTTTCTGTGTTTTTTTTTTTTGATCATAGAAAATATACTATACAATAAACTGAAATAAACGCTAGTTAAACGATTATTTTGTCCGAGTTTCAACACTAAAAAGGGTTTAAAACATACAAAGGCTAAATTTGGCTAAGTGGGCGATAATGTGGGTAAACAAAGGTAAACGGGAAGGCTCGACATGGTTAATCCTAAAGGGTAATATAAGGTGAACGGGAAGCACAACACAAAGAACAAGGTTTACATCAAAGGGGTAATCTAAGTGCCTCTATCACTTTTACACAAATTCACAAGTTCATGGTCTTAACAAGCATACTAGTGACAAATTCTAAATTACACATAACATCTGGCTCACTCCTATATCCGAAATGAACAAACAAATATATAGCAATAGGCTCAAATATGCTCACGTAACGAATGGAATGGGTAAAAGTGTGAAACTATCATGCAAGTCTTTCTTTGTTTGTCACGCTTTCCGGTTTTCTTTTTTCAAAATTTATTTTGCTTGTCGGGTTTTTATCAAGTCCGATGCTTTCTAAAACACAATCAACCGGTTTATTTACTAAAATATATACAAAATACAGGCATTTTTGAATGATTTTTCTGATTTTCTGATTTTTTTTTTAAATATGAGGACAAACAAAGTTTAACAAAGTTAACCCCCTCCCCACACTTGAACTTCGCATTGTCCCCAATGCGAAACCCGAAATATAGAGAAAAAGGATAATAGTACTCCCCTCAAGATGATATCTGATGAATTGAGACTTCCAAAGCTGCGTCTGTCATATGCTCCGGTCAAAGACTTGATAGCCGAAATCTGCAAGTATGTCATATGACACAGCAAAACAGAACAGTAATAGAATAAACACAAATAAACCATAATGTACATAAATACTACTAGTCCAAACAAAGACATAACAGAAAGTAAAGTGTTTGAAAATACAATACAATCCGAGGGTGTTTGACATACTAAGCAAAAAGAACACCCGAAATAACAAGTACTAAAATAATAATAAAAACCACCAACGAACATCACCACCAACTCCTACTCGTCGTCACCGTCATCGTCTCTCGTGAAAGATGGGCCCGCACCGCCATAACCAGGTGGGTTCCACGGCGGGAACTGTGGAGGGTGCTGAAAGTAGTCGGGATATGCATGGTGCATCTCCCCGAATAGGTACGAGAATCCGGCACTCACCCCCTGGTATAAGCTCTCCTGGCTCTGTCTCAGCTGATCATGCGTGGCCCTGAGCTGATCCTGACTAGCCCGGATCTGGTCCTGGCTGGTCCTAATCTGATCGATGTACGTACCATGTTGTTCCTGCGTAACACGCATTTGCTGGAACTGCTGATAAAATTCAGGCCAATCCTGATGCTGGTAGTACTGCTGGTGCTGCGCCTCATGTGGCGGTGTGTGGTGCGGTGGTGTGTGTGGCTGGTGCTGCTGCTCCTGCATCTCTACGTCCTCTTCCTCTTCTTCTTCTGGGATCGGGGGTAACGGGTCCCAGACCTCGTTATTCAGCCCCCTCAACATATCCCCTCTATCTAACTCAACAATCACCCCCATCGCCTTCAGTGACCTGATATCAACATGAACCCCCTCAGTTATCAGAGTGAGACCCTGAAGTACCTCCTCAGTCATAAGGTGTTCGTTGTACGCAATTTCGGTCACATACTGACCGCCATGTATCTGACTGTTAGAAGTCCTCCCTGAGCACTTCACAAAGTATTCAGCCATTCGCGCCGCTAAGTTGATGGGCGCCTTCTCCACCAATGCGTAAAGAAAAATCAAATCTGGTGTTGGACAGTTACCAAGACTGTCCATGCGACCGCATATAGTGTGGCTAAACACATGGTGCATCACTCGCACCAGAGGGTCTTTAAGTCGTGAGGCCTTTGACATCCTTGGGTTGTATGGGTCCCCAACAACATTTGCAGCCCAAAACTCATCCCGTGCCGCATCAGACGGGAAGGTAAACTGATCTGTGAAGACTTCGGGATCATCCATGTCTTCCCTAGTGTAAATCCCGAGTCTCCTTCCTAAACGACCAACCGACCACCGGTGCCATCTACCACACAATCTGAAAGCTATCCGCTCTTTGTGGCGGAATTTGGGTCGTCAAGCAGCAACTGGCTTTTCGTAAGCATATGATGCAAAGAACTCTATGGTAAGCTCCAAGTAAACGGGTCGGTTGCAACCGACCAGATTTGTAAGCGGCCGACTCATCATGTTTTCCAGTCGGTCATACTGATTTAGTTCTTGCATTACTTCCCAATCCAGCCATCTAGGGACTCCGAACTGCCCCCTCCGGGCCCATAATGCGTCTCTTTTTGGAATGCATAAAGCTTCACGCTCGTTGTTGGGGTCAAACTGTAGGAAGGGATGATCCATCTGTAATGGGGAACATTGTTAGAAAGAAAGAAACAGGAGAAAATGGAATTGAAAACAGCCGAGCAGCAAGTTATGAAGCTTCTGTCAAACTGATCTGGGCATCAGGCACGGTCGTGCGGCGATACGCACGGTCGTGCGTCAACGACGATGTGCACCATCTCCCAGGAAACTCGGAATCGCACGGCGTGCGGTCAATCGGCACCACCGTGCAACACCGGACACAAGCTGACATCGTGGAATCACCTGGTTTGGCACGACCGTTCCATACAAGGAACGACCGTGCGTCAACTGACCTGCAGATTTCAAACCCCTGAAACTTTGAATAGCCTGATTTTTCCAAAATCAACAACTTTTTTTTTGTACAAACAGGGGTCGGAAACTCAACCGGGTGTTCACGATAAGCATGATTCAAACAAGGGTTAGGGTTTCGATTTGTTTATGAAGAGAACCCTAATAAATCCCTTGTTGAATCGGATGAAATCTACCTAGAAAGCAAGAAAACAAGAAATCTAACACTAGAGACGTACCGTGCGAAGTTGGGTGCGAGATCGTGCGAAAAACCGTGCGATTTGGTGTAAAAACCGCTCTGGAACGGCTGCAGTTGCTAGGGTTCGCGAATGAGGGATTTTGCAGCAGATGAGGGTATATATAATGGACAAAATGACAAAAATGCCCGCAGCCTGACGCACGGTCGTTCGCCGTTTGGCACGGTCGTGCGTCTCCGACGACTTCCATTTTTCTCGGTGATGCACCGAGGGTGCGATCCACCGTGCCAGCATCTCGGAAACGCACGGTCGTGCGGATCCTGGCATGGTCGTGCATCAGCTGCAGATCAGAATTTTCTGCAGAAGGCATTTCCAGCAACTGTTTTGGCCGTTTTTCGCCGTTTTTTCGACACACCAACTGTTCTAACAATATTGCAATTCAGAACCTTCGCTCGGCACGAATAGAAACTGTACAAACTAACGGAAACTACCTAACTAACCTAAATTACGCTAAAACTAGAAAATAAATCCTAAATGACTAAACTACCCCTAAAGCGCGAAATACGCTCTTGCTGCATTTTTGATCCACGAGTCAGCAGCGTAGACTCTCTCCTCCCCATACTTATGATGTGTGCGGGGTTTGGAGTTCAATAACCTCCATCACCGACTCTGTCGGCCCGGCAACGTATAACTTCAAGCGATGCCCATTTACTTTGAAAATAACGCCGTCCGCGTTCTCTATTGCAACAGTCCCATACGGAAATACCTCTTTAACCGTGTATGGGCCTGTCCAACGTGAATGAAGCTTCCCGGGAAATAAGCGCAACCGCGAGTTGTAAAGAAGAACAAGATCGCCCGCTTGGAATTCTTTGTGGTCCTTCAAGCGTTTATCGTGCAATCTCTTCGTGCGCTCCTTGTACAACACCGAGCTCTCATAAGCGCGTTGTCGCAACTCTTCCAACTCATGAATCTGGAGAAACCGGGCTTCACCTCCGGCTTTTAGGTCCAGATTTGCGGTTTTTAGCGCCCACATCGCTTTATGCTCCAACTCAACCGGTAAATGGCATGCCTTTCCGTATACAAGCCTAAAGGGAGTAGTCCTGATAGGCGTCTTGTAAGCCGTACGGAAAGCCCACAACGCTTCATCAAGCTTATCCGACCAATCCTTGCGGTTTGCACCTACCGACCGCTCAAGGATTCTTTTCAGTCCCCGGTTCGTGACTTCCACCTGCCCGCTTGTCTGTGGATGATAGGGTGTGGACAGACGGTGATGCACACCGTAACGGGACAAAGCTCTCTCGAGCTGAGTATTGCAAAAATGCGTCCCTCTGTCACTGATAAGCACTTTCGGAGCGCCGAACCGAGCAAATAAACTTTTCAAAAATCTCACGACCACCCTGGCATCATTGGTGGGTAAGGCTTGCGCCTCCGCCCACTTCGATACATAGTCAACCGCGACCAGGATGTACTTATTACCTCGTGAGGGGGGAAATGGTCCCATGAAGTCTATCCCCCAGATATCAAAGACTTCACAAACCTGAATCCAGGTCTGAGGCATTTCATCACGTGCCGATATATTTGTCGCCCTCTGGCAAGCATCGCACGCTCTAACCCAACTCTGCGCATCATGAAATATAGTCGGCCAATAAAACCCGGAGTCCAACACTTTCTTGGCGGTAAAGTTGGCTCCATGGTGGCCTCCGGTAGGTCCCTCGTGACAGTGGTGCAGAATATCGGTCGCCTCTTTCCCTGAAACACATCTCCTGATCACCTGATCAGCACCAACCCGAAACAAGTAAGGGTCATCCCAAATGTAGTGCTTGACGTCCGAAAAGAATTTCCTCTTTTGCTAGTGAGTCAACCCTTAATCAGAATCCCGCAAGCAAGGTAGTTCGCAAGGTCGGCGAACCATGGTGACTCATCGCATATCTCAACACTCATCAAAGACTCGTGTGGGAAGTTGTCATTTATGGAATCCCAACGCGCGTCCACGATGTTTCCATGCTCTAACCGAGATAGATGGTCAGCCGCTACATTCAACGCACCCTTTTTATCTTGAATTTCGATATCAAATTCTTGCAGCAACAAGATCCACCGGATCAGACGTGGTTTAGCGTCCTGTTTGCTGAAGAGATATTGGATGGCAGCGTGATCAGTATATACAACGGTTTTCGAAAGCACCAAGTACGATCTAAATTTGTCAAATGCGAAAACGACCGCCAAGAGCTCCTTTTCAGTCTTGGTATAATGCTCCTGAGCGTCGTGAAGAGTTTTGCTCGCATAATAGATCGGGTGAAAGTGCTTTTCTCTCTTTTGACCAAGAACGGCCCCTATAGCGTAATCACTCGCGTCGCACATAATCTCAAACGGCAAACTCCAGTCCGGTGCAACTAAAATAGGGGCCTCAATCAACTTTTGCTTGAGAAGGTCAAAGGCTCTCAAGCAATCATCTCCGAATATGAACGGAGCGTCTTTCTCCAACAAACGGGTCATGGGTCTGGCGATTTTTGAAAAATCTTTAATGAATCGCCGATAGAACTCGGCATGACCGAGAAAGCTCCGTATCGCTCTAACAGAGGTGGGGGGCGGAAGTCGTGAAATGATATCCACTTTGGCTGGATTGACCTCCATACCAGCATGCGAAATCTTATGCCCCAGAACTATGCCCTCCTTCACCATGAAGTGGCATTTCTCCCAGTTCAGGACCAGATTCGTCTCCTCACACCTCTTCAACATTTTTCTCAAATTTTCCAAGCAGTGATCGAAGGAATCCCCAAATACTGAAAAATCATCCATGAAAACCTCCATGGAATCCTCGATCATGTCATGGAAAATTGCAACCATGCATCTCTGGAAAGTCGCTGGTGCATTACACAACCCAAAAGGCATCCGCCTGTAGGCGAATGTGCCGAAGGGGCATGTAAAGGTAGTCTTCTCCTGATCCTCAGGAGCGATAGGAATCTGAAAGTACCCAGAGAATCCGTCAAGGAAACAGTAATACAACTTCCCCGACAGACGTTCCAACATCTGGTCGATGAATGGAAGCGGGAAGTGATCCTTGCGAGTAGCATCATTGAGCTTGCGGTAGTCAATGCAAACTCGCCACCCAGTGACGGTACGGGTAGGAATTAGCTCATTCCTATCATTTGAAACTACAGTCATACCACCTTTCTTAGGTACAACCTGCACCGGACTCACCCACACAGAGTCCGAAATAGGATAAATCATGCCGGCATCCAACAACTTAATCACCTCCTTCTTCACCACGTCCTGCATATTTGGATTTAAACGCCTCTGATGCTGTGCACATGGTTTGTACTCGTCTTCCATCAGAATATTGTGAGTACAAAAAGAAGGATTGATGCCCTTGATATCCATGATTTTCCATGCGATGGCTCTCTTATGAAGTCTCAGAACCTCGAGAAGCTGATTTTTCTCGTCCTATTCCAATGATGCCGAAATTATGACCGGTAGGCGACGCTCCTCGTCCAGAAATGCATACTCGAGATGTGGTGGGAGTTCTTTCAACTCCAAAGGCGTCGGATCTTCAACCGAAGGCTCTGCTTCCTCCTTTTTCACATGGTCAATTTCAAGAAATCTCTCCGGACTCTGGGAACCATCGTCACCAATCTGATAGACTGGCTGTTCGAAATCGTGGCCCTACTGCGTAATGCCAATCAGGTCCCCACACGACAGACGTGTGTCCGAATCAATCTCATCAATAGTACCTTGAAATGAGAGCACACACATGCATCGACAATGTCGACATAGTAAAGCATGTCATCGTGACTTTGCGGATGCTGCATCGATCTTTTGATATCGAATGTCACGTGCTCATCATTCACTCGGAGCGTGATTTGGCCAGCTGCCACATCAACAATCGTCCTCGTTGTATTGAGGAAAGGACGTCCAAGTATCAAAGGTACCCTTGAATCTTCGTCCATGTCAAGAATAACAAAGTCCACGGGGAAAACAAATTTATCGATTTTTAAAAGCATGTTTTCCACAAACCCGCGCGGATACTTTATTGAGCGATCTGCCAACCGAATGCTCATCCTAGTGGGTGACGGCTCACCCAGATCCAGTTTAGTAAAAACCTTATACGGCATAAGGTTAATACTCGCTCCCAAGTCAGCCAATGCATGGCTAACAGACATGTTTCCAATCAAACACGGGAGCGTGAAACTACCAGGATCTCCCATTTTCGTGGGCAGACGGTTTTGCAGAACGGCGGAACAAGTCTCATTCATCACCACACATGATATGTCCTCGAGCTTCTGTTTATTCGAGAGGATATCCTTACGGAATTTCGCATACTTTGGCATCTGGGCCAAGGCTTCAACAAACGGTATATTGATGTGTAGTTGCTTAAACAACTCAAGGAACTTACCGTATTGTTCTTCATTCTTCTGCTTCTTCAGCCTGCCTGGATAATGTGACAATTGTGCTCTTTAATCGATGAACAATGCAAAACAATGTTAGTTATCAATAAATAAATGTGTTTTGGTGTTATTATATGTGTTTTATGTGTTTGATGATTTTACAATTCGATCCGATTCGATTTCAAGCTTTAAATCGCTTTCTGGAAAGTTATACGCAAACTGGTGCGTGAACGCAATCAGTTAAACACGACAAACACTCCGGAATAGTGAAATAGGCTTAACATACCTTAAATAACCTTCACATAACTTAGAAATAAGTTTTGGATGGTTTGGTGTGTCGAAAACAAGTTTGTTCGATTGCAGGGACTATTTATGTCAAACTGCGAAACTATACCGATTCGTATGATGTCGAATAGTCTAGAACTTGATCATAAGCTAAACATACCATAAATAACCTAAACATAGCTTAGAAATAAGCTTTGAGGGGTTCGGTGTGCGAAAACATGCTTATTTGATCTTACAGGGACTAAAAGTGTCAAAAACGACGTAAGTTTGCATTTTCGCGCATATCTTACGTTCTGACCACATCTGGACATCCAAAATTTTTGTATACACTAAAATTTTTTTATTTTAGTGATCGGCATGCAAAAATTCCATTCTTCGCTTAATTTGGTTCGTTTTTACGTCCGTTTGAGTTTCGTCGCAATTTAACGAACAACGCGACCGTATGACCAAACGAACCGACATCCGAGATGTTTTGGAGCATATTTCAGGTCCCCTACACTTTAACGACCTTGTGGAGCCTTGAAAATGGCTTAACGGAGGTTAAAAACGTCGAAAACAAGCTTAAACACGTGCAGGGACCATTTCTGCCAAACTTTGAAAGTTCAGCCTACACCGTCGCGCTGCGCGACGACCATAAGGCCTTGTGGTCGTGCTACGCGACGATCACATCTGGGCAGAAAGTTTGTTTTCAGCATCAGTTTGTAAATTCAGGGGCCTTTCTTGCAATTCCTTTGTGTGGTGACCAAGTTAGCACCTCTCCAAGCAAAGTATAGCTGTCAATTACACTTGTATGGTTGTGTTCATTGCTTAATGGCTAAACAAACCACTTGTGATGATCCTAGTGCATCACCACAACTATAAATAGCCATCCAAACTCCTTCATTCCTTGCTCATTCTCATTTTCTCCTCTCTACATCTGACTTGGGAGCTCTCTCAAGCATTGGGACTTTGTCTTCTTGTTGAAAAGATAGCAAGGACCCTAAGTGAGCTTCTTTCATGCTTTTTATTGGCTTTTTCCTTATGTAGTGCAGAAAGTCAAACGTTTGGCCAACAGTTTGACTTTCGGTTTTGACCATCAATTGGTCAAGTCAAAGTTCAATTGAACTTTGAAACGTGATTGTAATCACGATAGTTATAATCCTTCGTGAATATAGCTGCTGATTACCACGTTAGCTAGTTGTAGTGTCGAGTCAAAGTTTCGGTCAAAATGCGTTTTAGCACGCATTTTGCAACGAAACTACTTTAGGGTATCAAAACACTTTGTTTTGATACCAAATCAGTAGGTTAGACATGTTTTGACATGTCTAACTCGACACTATTAGTTTGTGCTTGTTTAGGGTCGTAAGTTAAGCGGTCTAAACAACCGCTTACACTTTCGAACCCGACCCGTTTGGTCGATCTTTAGGATCCGACCAAGCTTAGTTAGTTATCATAGATGCATAGGGAATAACCACTGAGGTTATACCTTATGATCACATAGGATTGGTTAGTCATTTGCTAGTTAGCTTGTATGCCCATAGGAAATGACCAAAATGCCCTTTTAAAGCATAAATCCGTATTTTGACTATGTGAACATAATTTTGACATATAACCTGATTTAGTAACATGTTTAGGGATTATTGGGCATGTAAGACTTGGCATAGCACATAGTTAACCATCCGAACATAGTTTTACGCTAATGACGCCTTATAGTGACTTATGTTACCATAATGTGTCGAAACGGGTCAAAAGCACTTAGGTAGGCTTTCTAATCAGAATGTTGGGACTACTAAATCATACCATATGAGTTCAATTACTCATTTGATTTATAGAACCTCATTCTATCCTATCTCCCGATTTAGGAGCCGATTTATTAACATAGTTACTATACTAGGTGCCGGTTGATTCCGTGACCCTTGGAGCTTAAATTGGTCTTATTCTCAAGACTAATTAGCAATCCCAAGTGAGTACATAGTTCCCCTATTTTACTGTTTTCAATTGTTTTGGGGTGATTCATATGTACAAAACGAATTTCAAGGTTTAAACGATAATTTCAAAAACGATGGTTTATACTAAACTAATAACGATTTCAATAAGGTGAACGAGACTTGTTGGTTGTGATTACATAACGAATGACATTCATTAGCTTTGGCCGAGCCGACCAGTATTAGGTTATGGTACCATAGGATCTGACAAATCCCGTTATCAGACTACACCCATGGTTATGTGTGGGGGTTATGTAGGTAACGACCGAACCTGATGATTGTTAACTTACCCTTTGGTGGTTTGTTAATACGAAACGAGAAACGAGTTAGACGAGTCACGAAGGTTTGAATTTTGTTAACGAGACGACCAAAAAGTAGTTTCACTATTAAAACGAATACGACTTTGGGACGAGTTAAACGATTTGAAACGAGATACACGATTTGAAACGAGTTAAACGAATTAAACGATTGGTTTTGGGTAGTGATTAGATAATGGGACGGGTGTAGTATGATAGAATCATGGTAGATACGCCGCTGGTACATCTTATATATAAGTGCTTCTATCATGTTACATTGCGTGTCATTATTTAGTTCACTGGGGAAACGATTTTGAAACGATGTCACACCACGAGGTTTTCGAAACGATATAAACCATACGAGTTTTATTAACGAGTTTTTACGAGATGTTTACAAGTTGTTATACTAAAACAAATATTTTTGAGTTAAGAGTCATGGCTACGAGATTTTATAAACTATAACCAATTTGATTTGTGTTGGTTATTTATGTTGCAATACACTTTTCAAAACAAGGTTTGTATTTTCACTCTTGTAGTCTAACGAGATACTGCAACATATAAACGAGCCATGAATCCGATACTCCCATAAAACCTATGTACTCGCCAGCATTTCTTTGCTGACTTTATTTTTACATATGTTTCAGGTGGTATTGCTTGATGTTGCTTGCTAGGAAGCGAGTTCACTTAGGATCTGGACAAGGCCTTAGTGACTTAAAAACAATTATAAACAATATGTAGTTTGTTTATTTGGTTTAATGACAATGAACATTTCATAATATTTCAATAAAACAAAACTTTTAACTACCATGGTTGTGGAATAATAATTCTGTCGCATCACTCCCCGGCGTTTCCGCCGCGGTTTGTTGTTTTAACGCGGCCGGGGTGTGACAGATAAGGTACTGGAGGAGTGTAATCTTTGACCGGCTCCTGGACTTGTGCTGTACTTGCTGGGCGTAGCCTGGCTTGCACCTCGTCCGGTGTGTCAGTCGGGACCGCTTCAGTGATCGGTGCTGAGTCCGATATGACGGGTCCGGTAGTTTTTCCACTCCTGGTCATGACAGCATTCACATCCCTGTGTCCACCTGGGTTTGGTTCTGTATTACCCGGAAGACCGCCTGGGGGTCTTTTGGACATCATCTGTGCCAGCTGACCAACCTGATTCTCGATATTCTGAATCGAGGCCTTCTGACTCCTCATTTCTCCCTCGTTAGCTAGAAAACGATCTTCGCTTTGTTGGTATCGTTTTTCAGAGCTAGAGAGAAGCTGAGCCATCATATCCTCCAGCTTGGAACTAGACTGAGGGGCCTGCTGCTGGGAGCTACTCCCAGTGCCCTGATTCTGGTACGAATATGGACGCTGCTGGTAGGGTTGGTTGTACTGCTGGTACTGCTGACCCTGCTGAGGCGCTGGAGCACGCTGAGTGAACCCCAATGGGTTCTGATTTCCTGTGTTCGCTCGCCACCCAAATTTTGGGTGATTTCTCCAACCGGGATTATAGGTGTTGCTGTACGGGTTGTTCTGCTGCCTTACCTGATTACTCACGAAATCTATTTCTTCGTGGCCCTCATATACGACTCCCTGAAAACATGCCCCAGGCTCGTGTGACAGTCCGCACTGGTCACATCCCGAGCCAGCATGCGCAATCATCTGGGACCTGTCGAATCTCGATGCAAGAGCCGAGATTTGTGCAGTAATGGCCGTGTAATCGTCTACAGCATGAACTCCTGAACGAGATGATGATGATGATGCCCGACCTCTATCTCCGTCCCGACGCGAGCTGGATTTCAACGCAGCTTTTTCGATAATATCATACGCTTCAGTCGGCGTCTTAGTTCCAAGGTCGCCGCCCGCGTTCACGTCTAATCGCTCTTGCGTATTATAGCTGAGCCCCTGATAGAACATCAAAACCAGCTGTCGCTTGGAGAAGCTGTGATGTGGCACATCAATCAACAAATCTTTGAATCTCTCCCAAGCCGCATGCAACGACTCACCCTCGTCCTGGCGAAAGGAAACAATCCGGTTCCGTAGTTTGTTCGTTTTCTCAGGTGGAAAATATTTTTGCATAAACTGTTCCGCTAACTGATTCCAAGTCCTGATGGACCCGGCAGGAAGTGACATAAGCCAAGCTCTAGCTTTGTCACGTAACGAAAACGGAAGCAACCTCAACCGAATCGCATCCTCCGAAACACCTGTCATCCTAAATGTCGAACAAATAGCAAGAAAAGCAGCGATATGTCTCCCAGGATCCTCATGCTCACGTCCGTCAAACTGTACAGAATTTTGTACCATATTAATAATACTAGGTCTAATTTCAAAAGTAGGAGTATCTATAGTAGGTTGAAGGATACTCGGCTCCAGGCCTGCCCTTCCGGGCTGATTTGTTTCATTCAGCGGTCGGTCGTCGTCCGCCATGACGACTCTCTCCTCGTCCCCTGAGCTTTCGTCTTCAGAGATAATCACCGGCTCGTCGATTGCATTTGCTATGCGTTGTGCAACGACAAGCGACCTTTCGCGCAGCCTCTTACTTCTTCTAAGATTATGCGCTGGTTCGTTAGTAGGCTCAGCAATAGCGGGCGCGGGAGTTGAGGACATCAACCTGCAAACGAAAAACTGACACAATGAATAGTTTATTAATATAATAATGTTTTTTTTAGCTGAATAGAAGCAGAATATGTATAAATATGGGCTGTAAAATTTATAAAAATCCGAAAATGGGCCGAAATTTTTATAAAAATTAAAGCAACGAAAATAATCGAATCGGCTAGTATGAAAATGATTTTTAAGAGCCGAAAACTCAAAGAATAAATGAATAAATAAATCCGGATTTGAACAAATAAATAGAATAAAAATTTACAAATGTATAAAAGAATCACGAAAATGAATAAATTGAATTAAAAGCTAGAAATATTTAACAATTACATCAACAAATAAATAATCACGAAAATATACACAAATATTAACAAGTATATACACCGATAACACAATGACTCGGGTCGTTCCTAAAACTCGCCATTCCCCGGCAGCGGCGCCAAAAACTTGGTACGTGCGTGACTATACATATTTTTACAATGAAATTACACACGAATTGGTTTTAAATTTATAAAAGTGATTATTACTTTTACATCAAAACACACACGAAAGAGGCAAGTGTACCCCGTCATATATGTAGTAAAGTATCGGTAAGAACCAAGTATCGATCCACGGAAATGGGCGGAGAAATAATACTAGACCTTTGCCACTAAATTACCGGTAAAAACATAAATGGTATTGGTTTTAATTAAACTAAAGTAAGCATAAATAAAAACTTATAAAACATAGTAAAATATATATAAATAGCCTTGCTTAATACACAACCACAGCATGTCAACTAAGTCAGTTTTGGCACTAGAAGCATTCGGTCAATTTTCCAGTTCGAGACAATTAGTATCCCTTTCGGGAATCCTAACATGACAATCATTCGGAAAGTTAAAACGATAAACACACTTTAACCACCTAAAATTGTTCTTTAACGTGCAATTGATTAATGTCTACAAAAATCTCCTAAAAATAAGTTAGTCATCCGTTAGGAGTTTTCTAACCTCACTTAATCAAGGAAAGCAACACCGATAAACACAATGCAACCACCGAGACAAGCATAAACTAGATTAAATCACAACCGAGTTCATTTTACAAATCTTGCACATAAATTCACCAAGATAGCAATTTTGGCCGAAACTACTAACTAAGCTAACAAATCATGGCAAGAATTCGTAACAACACCATCTAACCCGTTAGAGTCCTTCCGTGAGGGCAAGCTCTCTTGATTAATAATAATTGCATTTTATTAAACCACTAACCCGTTAGAGTATCATGGTGCCTACATTTTAACCAAGTTAAACTAGTTAACCAAATTAAAAGTTTACTAATACATGATTAAATAAGCTTCATTCTTCAACTATCTTACCTAACCAAGCACCAATCATCCAACACAATTACTTATAATCAAGAAATCAATATCAATAACAAGGTTGCAAACTAATCATCAAAGATAATCATAGAAAACACTTCCAAATTTCATTACAAACATAGATTAACATACTAATGGTTATAATCAAGCAAGGGATTGTTGTGTTTTTGCCCAAAGGCTTACATTAATACATAGTAATCAGTCTAAATGCTTGAAACATAACAAAATAATGGAAAGATTTGAGAAACCAAACCATAAACAAGCATAAGAATGAGAATCTGGATAGTAAATGACCAAAACCGGGCAATGTGGCTTGAATCCGAGTGAAAGCAGCAGCCTTCGGAGCCTCAAAATCGCCTGCAGAGCTCCCAAAAATGTCCAGAGTTACTAATAAAATGGTTCTGTTCTGTTTATATGCTTTTTCGGTGTCGCACGGCCGTTCTCCCGATCGCACGGCCGTTCTCCCGATCGCACGACCGTGCACTTTAAGCATTATTGGTGGTGGTCCACCATACCGCATGACGTCACAGATCGTTGACTGGTCTTCGCATACGCACGGGCGTTCTTGATATGGCACGGACGTTCCATATCGGCATTTTGTTGCACGCCTAGTTTTGTGGTCGTTCAGCTCCGAGGTTTTCCTGCGTTGTCGGATCCGCACGACCATTCCGCATATGGCATGACCGTGCGTTTGCGCATTGGCCTGCAATGCCTTGCACGCAGTGTTGCACGCCTCGTTCACTGCCCGGTCTTCTTGGTTTGTTGGATATGCACGGTCGTGCATATCGCCGCATGATCGTGCAACACGCCCAGGTCAGTTTTTCCAACAGAATCTTCGCAGCTTCGTCGTCTTGTCCGGAAAGTCCTCGTTTTCGCTATCATCTTGTCTGGTATGCTGTTTTAGGCCTGCAAACAAAAATGTAGATAATTAAGTATCCGAATGACGGTTTTACGGCCGAAAACGCATAAAATAGGGGTAAAACGGGGAACTAAAATATGTGTAAATTAGCGAATATCATATAACCTCGGAAGGTTATTCTTTATACAACTATGGTCACTAAACATGCTTGGTCAGATCCTAATGATCGACCAAATGGGTCTAGTTCGAAAGTCTCAGTGGGTGTCAAGACCGCTTGACTTACGACTCTATACAAGCACTAAACTAAAAGTGACGAGCTAAACAACATGTTTAACTAAGTTAGAAAACAGGTTTTGATATCAAAACAAAGGGTTTTGATACCCAAAGATAGTTTCGTGGCAAAATACATATAAACACGTACTTTGACGAAACTATGACTCGTCACTACACCTAATCAACGTGGTAATCAGTAGGTATAGTCACTCGTGACTATAACCATCGTGATTACGCTCACGTTGCGAAGTTCAAACGAACTTCGTGTTGACCTGGTCAAAGTTCGTGCTTAAAAACGCATAAAAGAATGAAAGAAACTTACAAAGGGTCCAAGCTAGGAAGATCTTGATTCAAATTGCTCAGGTATGAAGTGTTAAACCCCAACTTAGAGTAATTGAATCAGATTGTGAGTTGAAAGGAATGAAAGTGTTGGGCCTTTATAGATTTCCTAGAACCGTTAGGATCGTTCCTCGCAATTCGTGCTTCGATCTAGGCCATACATGTGGGCACAAGGTTTTCAAAACCATGGGAACAATAAAAACAATCAAATACCAGCCCATATAATGCAAAACTTGGGGTTAAAAACCATCAAAACATCAAAAATAGACCAGATTCGATGTTTCTGTCTGCTTGTCTGTCGCGCCCGCGAGAGAGAGAGACCTCTCTTACACGGCCCGCAAGAGCCCACTTTGACAGATTGTCAATATTGGTCCCTGCATGTTAAAAAGTCAGTTTTTGGCACGTTTAAGCCCCGTTAACCCCATTTCAAGGCTCTAAAATGAAGTTAAAGTATAGGGAACTTGAAATGTGCTCAAAAAAATCTTGGATGTCGGTTCGTTTGGTCGTACGGTTGCGTTGTTCGGTTAATTACGACGGAAATCGTAACAGACGCAAAAACGATCCAAATTACGCGACGAATGAAATTTTATCATGCCAATCACTAAAATAAAATATTTTAATGATTACATAAATTTTTGGATGTCCGGATATATTCAGAACGTAAGATATGCGCGAAAATGCAAACTTATGCACTTTTTGACGCTTTTAGTCCCTATTGATCAAATAAGTTTATTTTCGCATACAAAACCCCTCAAAGCCTATTTCTAAGCTATGTAAAGGATATTTAAGGTGTGTTTAACTTATGATCAAGTTCCAGAATGTTCGTTACTATACATATCGGTACAGTTTTGCAGTTTGACGCAAATAGTCCCTGTGATCGAACAAACTTGATTTCAACACACCAAACCATCCAAAACTTATTTCTAAGTTATGTAAAGGTTATTTAAGGTATGTTAAGCCTATGTCACTATTCCAGAGTGTTTGTCGCGTTAAACTGAATGCGTTTACGCACCAGTTTGGGTATAACTTTCCAGAAAGCGGTTTAAAGCTTGAAATCGAACTCGAATCAAATCGTAAAATCATCAAACACAAATAAACACATAATAACACCAAAACACATTGTTTTATTGATAATTAACTTTGTTTTACATTGTACATCGATTATAGAGCACAGTTGTCACAGTCTCCCCTACTTTAGGAAATTTCGTCCCGAAATTTTAACTAGAGGAAACTTGTGAAAACAAATGCGGATATTTCGTCTTCATTTAGTCCTCACGTTCCCAAGTAAACTCTGGGCCACGTTTGGACTCCCAACGAACCTTGACCAATCGAATCCGTTTGTTCTTCAACTGTTTGACATCACGGTCCATTATTTCCACAGGTTTCTCGACAAAGTGCATCGTTTCATCAACTTGAATCTCGTCGAGTGGAATGTGAAGGTCAGCATCGGCTAAACACTTTCGCAAATTGGACACGTGGAAAGTCGGATGAATATTACCAAGCTCTGGAGGTAGCTCTAGTCGATAGGCAACCTTTCCAATTCTTTCAACAATCTTAAATGGTCCAACATATCGAGTTGCAAGTTTTCCTTTCTTTCCAAATCTCACCACTCCCTTACAAGGTAACACCTTGAGTAGGACACGGTCTCCGACTTGAAATTCTAAGGGCTTGCGTCGCATATCCGCATAACTCTTTTGACGGCTTCTAGCTGTCACAAGATTATCACGAATTTTTTTGATTTTGTCTGTTGTTTCCATAATGAGCTCAGGTCCAGTAAGCTGAGCTTCACCGATCTCATTCCAACAGACGGGTGAACAACATTTTCGACCGTAGAGAGCTTCGAATGGTGCCATATTAATGCTAGCATGATAGCTATTGTTGTAAGAGAACTCGATCAACGGAAGATGAGAATCCCAATTACCACCAAAATCTATCACGCATGCTCTAAGCATATCCTCCAAAGTTTGAATCGTCCTTTCAGATTGTCCATCTGTTTGGGGATGATAAGCAGTGCTTAGATTTAGCTGGGTTCCCATAGCAGATTGCATGGTCTTCCAAAAATGAGATGAAAATCGAGCATCACGATCAGATATGATATCTAAAGGAACACCATGTCAGGATACAATCTCATCAACATAAATCTTTGCAAGTTTATCAGCAGATAGATCCTCGCGAATCGGAATAAAATGAGCTGACTTCGTTAATCGATCGATAACAACCCAAATAGCATCGTGACTTTTAGATGTACGCGGTAATTTAGTGATGAGATCCATCGCAATATTCTCCCACTTCCAAACCGGTATCTCTGGTTGTTCAAGCAAATCAGATGGTCGTTGATGTTCAGCCTTGACTTTGAGGCAAGTTAGGCATTTCGATACATACAAGGCAATATCTTTCTTCATACCAGGCCACCAGTACTGAGTACGAAGATCCTTGTACATTTTATCAGCACCAGGATGGATAGAATATCGAGACTTATGAGATTCGTCCATCACTAAAGTGCGAAGATCGTCTTGTTTCGGAATCTACAGACGATCCTTGAAGTAGAATAACCCATCGTCTTTCGCTTCGAGTTTAAGCTCAAGTTGAAGTGGTAATTCCTTACCCATCAAATTTTTTGTAACAAGATATTATTGAGCTTGAAGGATAGGGGATTGGATATCAGATAGAGTTCGAACAGAATGAAGCTTGACTCGCTCCTTTCGACTAAGCGCATGGGCTATGACATTCGCCTTACCAGGATGGTAGCGAATTTCGCGATCGTAATCGCTCAAGAGCTCAACCCATCGTCGTTGCCTCATGTTCAGCTCCTTCTGATTTAGAATGTGCTGGAGACTTTTGTGGTCCGTGAAAACCACACACTTCGTGCCATAAAGATAGTGTCTCCAGATTTTAAGTGCAGAAACCACAGCACCTAACTCAAGATCATGAGTCGTGTAGTTCTTCTCGTGAACTTTCAGCTGTCTTGACGCATAAGCTATCACTTTACCTCGTTGCATAAGAACAAAACCAAAGCCGAGATTCGACGCGTCACAATAGACAACGAAATCATCGTTTCCATCGGGCAAAGATAGAATAGGAGCATCACATAGCTTTCATTTCAGCGTTTGGAACGCTTCTTCTTGTTTGGGTCCCCACTCAAAAGGCTTATTCTTCTGAGTCAAAGCAGTGAGTGGAACCGTGATCTTCGAGAAGTTCGAAATAAACCGACGATAATATCTAGCAAGACCAAGAAAAGAACAAACTTATGTTGGTGTCGTTGGTGTATTCCAATCCTTAATTGCAACAATTTTGGATGGATCCACATGAATACCCTGCTCGTTGACTATATGACCCAAGAATTGAACTTCTTTAAGCCAGAATTCACTCTTGGAGAATTTTGCAAAAAGTTGTTCCTTCTTCAGGAGTTCCAGTGTCAAACGAAGGTGTTGCTCTTGATCGGCTCGAGACTTTGAATAAATGAGAATATCGTCAATGAACACGATGATGAACTTGTCTAAATAAGGTTTACAAACCCTATTCATTACGTCCATGAAGATGGCTGGGGCATTCGTCAAACCAAAAGGCATGACTGTGAACTCGTAATGCCCATATCTCGTGCAGAATGCAGTTTTGGGAATATCTTTCTCGAGAACACGAAGCTGATGATACCCAGAACGCAGATCGACCTTGGAAAAACATGAAGCACCTTGCAGCTGATTGAAGAGATCATCAATTCGAGGTAGGGGATATCGATTCTTGATGGTAAACTTGTTAAGCTCACGATAATCGATACACATTCGAAAAGATCTATCTTTCTTTTTCACAAAGAGGACTGGAGCGCCCCAAGGTGAATAACTCAGTCGGATGAATCCTTTATTAGACAACTCTTGAAGCTGTTTCGATAATTCTTGCATCTCATACGGTGCAAGACGTTAAAGTGCTTTCGCTATCAGGTTGGCATTGGGTACAAGATCAATATGAAACTCGACTTGACAAACTGGAGGCAAACCAGGCAGTTCATCAGGAAACACCTCTGAATAATCTCGAACAATCGGAATATCTTGAATACACTTGCTCTTGCCTTTCTCCTCAGTGACACGTGTCAGAAAAGCAACATATCCTTTTCGTAAATAACTTTGGGCTCTCATAAACGACATGAGTTTCAAACCTCCAAACGGTTTCTCACCACGAACTTCTAGGACTTCACCAGACAAAAGAGGAATACGAACAATTTTATCAAAACAAACCACCTCAGCATGAAACTTAGTTAACCAATCCATCCCAACGATAATATCGAAACTCCCAAGTTGCATCGGTGTGAGGTTAATAGGAAAAAGATGGTTATCGAGGTTCAACTGACAATCACGAATAACATAATCGAGAACAAGAGGTTTACAAGTAGCAACTTCGACAGATAAGGGTTTCCTCAGTTTAGTTCTAGGTATCGCAAGTAAAGGCTCAAATGATAACGAAATAAAACTTCTATCGGCACCAGAATAAAAAAGAACAGATGCAGGTTGTTGGTTAACAAAGAACATACCATTAACAACCTCGTTGTCAGCTCTAGCGTCATTAGCATTCAAGTTGTACGCTCGTCCACGAGCGGGATTCACATTGGCATTCGCGTTGACATTTGGATTTGCAAGTCTCGGACAGTTGTTGCGGAAATGACCCATTTCACCGCAATTGTAAGATGAGCCTGGTGGGAATCTAACAACATTTCCCTGAACTTGATTCTGAGCAGCTTGATTTTGGCCCAAACGACAGATTTTGGCCAAATGCCCAAGTTTACCACAAATAGTACACTGTTTACACGCCTGTTGGGTAGCATGATGACCATTGCATCGAGCACAGGGAGGTGCAGTACTAGCATATTGCTTCTTCGTGGGAGGTAGGGCTGGTGGGTTCTGAGGATTTTGTGTAGTGACCACAAAGTTCTGGAAAGCCTTGCGCTTCCTCGATCTCTTAGAAGACTCACCCTTCTTCTTACCCTTACCTTTACCCTTGTCTTGTGTGGAATCAGCTAACTTCTTCTTGTCACCCTTACGGGTCAGTTTACCCTGCCTGACCTGAGACTCGGTCAGAGTAGCAGCTAATTCAATCGCTTGACGCCCAGTAGTAGGATTACTGCCAGTCACAATATCTTGCACAGAATCGGGTAAACCATCGATATACCTCTCTGTCACTTTCTCCAACGGGGTAACCATAGTAGGACACAACAAACTGAGCTCCTCATAACGATCCGTATACGCACGGTGTTCTCCCCCATCTTGTTTCAAATCATAGAATTCTCGTTCCAAAGCTCGAATCTCGTGACGGGGACATAATTCTTTCATCATGAGAGCTCGAAGCTCTTCCCATGTTTGTGCCATGGCCACATCGGCACCCCTATCACGCATCACACAGTTCCACCATGTAAGAGCACGCTTCTCGAACACACTTGATGCAAACTCAACCTTACGCTCATTCGGACATTGCACATGTCTGAATGTGCTCTCGATACTCTCGAACCACTGCAGGAGCGCAGTTGCTCCTTGAGACCCAGAAAACTTCAACGGTTTAGCAGAATTGAAATTCTTGAAACTACACTGGGCGTTGTTGTTATTATTGTTATATAATTGATGGATCTGGGTTACTACATTCGGAAGCACAGCATCCATTTGCTGAGAGACAAGGGCTGTGACTTCTTCGTTGGTTAGAGGTTGTGCATCTCGTCGAGGAGGCATTGTCTAAAAAGAACAAGGAAACATGAGAAACGAGTGAGGTAGACAATTGGAAAAACAAAAGAGGTATTGAAAACATCGACAAAACAAAAAGAAGGCGGTCATTCGTTCGTTACCTCGAACAAACAAACGACACGCGGTGACTAATCAAAGTAAATGGGTCAATATAATGTATCGCGAAGACCTACTTTAGCCTATTAGTGGACACTCATCCCAAGAGTTCCTAGGTAAGAGTGACTGGTCCGATTATGTGGATTTGTACGAACACTCTAGCCTTAGACAGAAAACTCAGGATACAGGCATCCACTCTTCCAGATTGCACGTGTTCACATTATAAGTCCCAAACTTTGACTAGATTTTGAAAACTCAGAGGGTTCAAAACCTTATAAGAGATCATCCTAGAACAGATGATTGGTTTTCAAAGCAGATTCGAAATTTTGTGTTCTCGTTGTGGTTATCACCTAAGGATAGGTGACGGTATTGTTTTAAAATCTAAATGCAAGAAAACTTGCGTTAGGGTCCTAGAAAGTTATAGTCTAGGTCAAAGCATTACTAATAACCTAATTCCCTATAACCATTGGCTCTGATACCAACTCTTTTGTCACACCCCGACCGCGTTAAAACAACGAAACCGCGGCGGAAACGTCGGGGAGTGTCGTAACAGAATCATTGTTTCACAACCATGGATACAAAAGTTTCGTTTTATTGATTCATTAGATAATTTACATTGTCTTAAAACAGAACAAACAAGTTACACATCATCTATTATTGTTATTATGTCACTTAGGCCTCGTCCAGATCCTATGTGAACATGCATCCTAGCAATCAACATCATTCAACACCATTTGAAACATATGTAAAAACAAAGTCAACAAAGAAATGCTGGCGAGCAATAGATTTTATGAGAGTATCGGATTCATGGCTCGTTTACATGTTGCAGTACCTCATTAGACTACAAGAGTCAAAAGTTACAAACCTTGTTTTGAAAAAGTGTATAGTATTGCAACATAACTAACTAACTCAAATCAAGTTGGTTATAATTTATAAAAATCCCGTAGCCATGATTCTTAACCTAAAACATTTGCTTAAGTAAACCAAATCGTAAATTGTTCTCGTTATAAAACTCGTATGGTTTATATCTTTTAGAAAACATCGTTGTGTGACATCGTTTCAAAATCGTTTATCCAAGTGAACTAAATAATGCCACGGAATGTAAAATGATAAAAACACTTATATATAAGAAGTACCAGCGGCGTATCTACCATGCTTTTATCATGTTACACCTGTCCCATTATCTAATCACAACCCAAAACCAATCGTTTAACTCGTTTACAATCGTTTCAAATCGTTTAAATCGTCCCAAAATCGCTCTCGTTTTAATTGTGAAAACTACTTTTGGTCGTCTCACTAATAACATCCAAACCTTCACAACTCGCCCCTCGTTCAACTCGAATTAACAAACCACCACAGGGTAAGTTAACAATCACAGATTCAGGCGTTACCCACATAACCCCCACACATAACCATGGGTGCAGTCTGAAAACGGGATTTGTCAGATCCTATGGTACCATAACCTAATACTGGTCGGCTTGATCAATATTAATGAATGTTATTCGTTATGTAACTACGTCCAAGAAGTTCGTTCACATTATCAAAATCGTTATTTGTTAAATATAAACCATATTAATCGTTTTTGAAACCATCGTTAATAACATCGAAATCGTTTAACACATATGAATCACCCCAAAGCAATCGAAAATAGTAAAATAGGGGAACTATGTACTCACATTGAAGTGCAAATATCCTTGATCTAAAGAACTTAGCGAAGCTCAGGCAAACCAAGGAAATCAAGTAGTACCTAGTAATCAGATCACTAAGTCAATAATCGACACCTAAATCGGAAGATCGGATAGAATGAGGTCTTGTAAACCAAATGAGTGTTGGAACTCATGTGATATGGTTTAACAAATCCTACATCCTAAATCGGAACCTATCCTAAGTGCTTTCGACCCATTACGACCCATTAAGGTAGCTTACGCTACTTTAACGCGTCGTTCGCGCAAAAGCACGTTCGAGACGCCTAACTAGTCCTATGACAAGTATTATATGCCTAAACATGTTGCATAGTTAGTTAAGTGACAAAAGTTTAAGTTACATATGCTTAAAATTCAATTTTGCATGAAAAGGGCATTTTGGTCATTTACCTAAGGCATATAAACTACCTATCATACAACTAATTAAACTAAGTGACCATAAGGTATAACCTCGGAAGGTTATTCCCTATACAACTATGGTCACTAAACATGCTTGGTCGGATCCTAATGATCGACCAAACGGGTCTAGTTCGAAAGTCTCAGTGGGTGTCAAGACCGCTTGACTTACGACTCTATACAAGCACTAGACTAAAAGTGACGAGCTAAACATGTTTAACTAAGTTAGAAAACAGGTTTTGATATCAAAACAAAGGGTTTTGATATCAAAACAAAGGGTTTTGATACCCAAAGATAGTTTCGTGGCAAAATACGTATAAACACGTACTTTGACGAAACTATGACCCGTCACTACACCTAATCAACGTGGTAATCAGTAGGTATAGTCACTCGAGACTATAACCATCGTGATTACGCTCACGTTGCGAAGTTCAAACGAACTTCATGTTGACCATAACCTGGTCAAAGCGGAAAGTCAAACACTGTTTGACTTTCGTGCTTAAAAACGCATAAAAGAATGAAAGAAAGTTAAAAAGCGTCCAAGCTAGGAAGATCTTGATTCAAATTGCTCAGGTATGAAGTGTTAAACCCCAACTTAGAGCAATTGAATCAGATTGTGAGTCGAAAGGAATGAAAGTGTAGGGTATTTATAGATTTCCTAGAACCGTTAGGATCATTCCTCGCAATCCGTGCTTCGATCTAGGCCATACATGTGGGCACAAGGTTTTCAAAACCATGGGAACACTAAAAACAATCAAATACCAGCCCATAGAGTGCAAAACTTGGGGTTAAAAACCATCAAAACATCAAAAATGGACCAGATTAGATGTTTCTGTCTGCTTGTCTGTCACACCAGCGAGAGAGAGAGACCTCCCTTACGCGGCCCACGAGAGCCCACTTGGCAGATTGTCAATATTGGTCCCTACATGTTAAAAAGTCTGTTTTTGGCATGTTTAAGCCCCGTTAACCCCATTTCAAGGCTCTAAAATGAAGCTAAAGTATAGGGAACTTGAAATGTGCTCAAAAACATCTCGGATGTCGGTTCGTTTGGTCGTAGGATTGCGTTGTTCGGTTAATTACGACGGAAATTGTAACAGACGCAAAAACGATCCAAATTACGCGACGAGTGAAATTTTATCATGCCAATCACTAAATAAAATATTTTAATGATTACATAAATTTTTGGATGTCCGGATATATTCAGAACGTAAGATATGCGCGAAAATGCAAACTTATGCATTTTTTGACGCTTTTAGTCCCTATTGATCAAATAAGTTTATTTTCGCATACCAAACCCCTCAAAGCCTATTTCTAAGCTATTGTAGGTCCGTGTTTCGGTATCGAAACCGTGATTTTCATGATTATGTTCATAGATGGAAGAGATAAGAGATGATAAACAAACAACTTTGTATTAATCCGGTAGTATAACATTACAAGTCGGCCCGATTACATGAGAACCGAACTAATACCAAAGGAGTATACATTCGGGGAGAGATCAAGTGGTGATCTCTCCCAGACACACTGAAGCTCACAGGGAACTCTCAAATGAGCTCCCCTATTCTCTCTTAGTCTTGCAAATGACAAAGTGTTGGTATTTATACCCAACACAGGTTGTATGGTCGAAGGATCAAACTGACCGATCGATAGATCATCTGTCGATCATCCAGTTATCGAAAGATACACATATACCTCGAAGGATGACATATCCTTCGAGGTCCATCTTCATCTATCGATGGATATCTTTCGAGCTCATCGAAGGATATACACAATCCTTCGATGCCTTATCCTTCGACACCAAACATTATACAACCATAATTTGTCTAGCAAAACCCACACGGTCAACCAAATAACCCTCTCGTTTGACCACTTCAAACGAGCGGGTCTATACACGTTTGTTTGACCGTTTCACTAACTATTACAAATTCAGCGTACAATAATAACTAATCTATTCGACAAGCATCGGACACAAAATCTGCATCAACAGCTATGTAAAGGATATTTAAGATATGTTTACCTTATGATCAAGTTCCGGAATGTTCGTTACTATACATATCGGTATAGTTTCGCAGTTTGACGCAAATAGTCCCTACGATCGAACAAACTTGATTTCAACACACCAAACCATCCAAAACTTATTTCTAAGTTATGTAAAGGTTATTTAAGGTATGTTAAGCCTATGTCACTATTCCGGAGTGTTTGTCGCATTAAACTGACTGCGTTTACACACCAGTTTGCGTATAACTTTCCAGAAAGTGATTTAAAGCTTGAAATCGAACTCGAATCAAATCGTAAAATCATCAAACACAAATACACACATAATAACACCAAAGCACATATAATAACACCAAAACACATTGTTTTATTGATAATTAACTTTGTGTTACATTGTACATCGATTACAGAGCACAGTTGTCACAGATAATCTACGTGAATCTATTGGGTAATCTATGTGAATCTATTGGGTTAATCTATGTGAATCTATCAGGTAATCTATGTGTGTATGATGATGATGATGAGTGTGTTGTTTGGCAATTGCGACATATAACATGACACCGAGTACGAGGCAGAAGCGATGTGCTCGAAGCGTGGTGGATACACCGCTGGTACTTCCTATATATAAGCGTTTCTGACATGTTGCCAAACTTCGTACAACGTGTCATGCGAAGGTCGTGGGTTTGCGGTGTTGAATCTACTGGAATCTATTGGAATCGATGTGAAACTTGTTGGAAACTTGAATCTTTAATCTATGTGAATCTTGTTGAATCTTGAGTCTTTAATCTATCGTATGTGAATCTATGTTATGAGACTTTGTGATATAGACTTATACGATCCACTTGTTGGATCTTTAGATGTCTTCTCGTAAGCTATCCGACACTCTCAAGAGATCCAGGGAGAAGTCTCAGAAAAAGATGATGTCCTTCATGGCCGACCAGATCGCTCGATTCATGCCAAAGTTCGTCTCTGAGATCCAAGGATCGAACACTCCTCCATCATCTGTGGACTCGAAAGCTGAGAAGCTAAAGCCTAGAAAGTTCAGCTACAAACATTTCATCTCCTGCAACCCTAAGCCTTTCACGGGCAGTGATGGGGTGACTACTATGCTCGAGTGGTTTGACAGCATTGAGGTTACCTTCATTAACAACGAGTGCCCGGATCACTTAAAGACTAGGAGTGCAACAGGGATGTTTCAAGGTAGAGCATTGGAGTGGTGGTCAAATGAGAGAAACATCCGTTCGAATGAAGAAGCCTATGCTCTTCCATGGGCTGAGGTGCGAGAACTAATGATGCTTGAGTTCTGCCCTCCTCATGAACAATTGAAGCTCGAAGAAGAGTTCTGGAACTTGAAGCAGATTGGTGATGATAATCTGGCTTATACTACCCGTTTCAAGCAGCTCAGCTTGATCGTTCCTCACTTGGTTTCTACTCCTAAGCGCATGATAACCAAGTACATCAATGGTCTACCTCCTGCTATGCGTGATTCTATTGAAGTAGCTCAGCTCGACACTATTGAGGAAGTCTACCGTCTTGTAGCTAGTCTCAACAACAACCGCGTCCGTGATAAGCAGTTTTCTAACCCTGCTCCTTCTAAGTCTGCACATCAAGTGACCCAACAGCCAAGTGGCAGCTAGAACAAAAGGAGAAAGTCACAGTGTTCAGGATGCAATGCTATTGTTCCTACTGCAAACCCTGCTGCTAAACCTGCTCATGCTGCTGCTGTTCAGAACCCTGCTGCTCCTGAAGTCAAGAGGCAGTACACTGGGCCTCACCCCAAGTGTACCACTTGCAATTTTCATCATTTTGTTGCTTCTGCATGTCGTTTGTGCACCAACTGCAATCGCTATGGTCACACGACTCCTTATTGTCGTCAAGCTAACCCTGCACAACCAGCTCAACAAGCCCCAGCTCAGGCAGCCCTACTAGCTCTCCTAGCTCCTCAACAGAATCCAAGGCCGGTCAACGCTGTTCGTGCATGCTACAAGTGTGGAGATACTACCCACCTCCGTAATCAATGTTCTTAGCTGAACCAGGACCAACAGCCAGCCGCTCATGGCTGAGCGTTCAATCCCAATGCAAACCAGGCTCGTAACGACAATGATGTCGTTAATGGTACGTTTCTTGTGAATAACCTTTACGCTTCGATTCTATTTGATACTAGTGCCCATAGAAGTTTTGTGTCCGTGGAATTTGAGTCTTTGCTAAACTGTGCATGCTCTAAGTTACCTAAGTCGTTTTCGGTGGAGATTGCCGATGGTAAATCGATTCTAGTTGATTCTATTCTTTGTGGTTGTTCCTTGACTCTTAACGACCACATGTTTACTATTGATCTAATACCCATGAAATTGGGTAGTATTGATGTCATAATCGGCATGGATTGGTTGCGTAAGAACATGCCAAGATCGCTTGTCACGAGAAGTTTGTCCGTCTACCTCTTCCGTCCGGTGATACTTTGCATGTCTATGGAGACCGACCTTCGAAAGGACTGAAGTTGATGTCATGCACTCAAGCGAACAGATGCTTACGTAAACAGAACTTTGCCTTCTTGGCCCACGTGGTGGAACAAAAGGGCAAGGGGAAGAACATAAGCGACGTTCCAGTAGTGTGTGATTTCCCTGATGTCTTTCCTGAAGATCTTCCTGGTCTTCCTCCTCCTAGATCCGTTGATTTTCGTATTGATCTCATACCTAGTGCGACTCCTGTCGCCAAGGCTCCTTATCGACTTGCACCTTCCGAGATGCAAGAATTATCTAGTCAACTTCAAGAATTTCTCGACAAGGGATTCATTCATCCAAGTACCTCTCCGTGGGGTGCTCCCGCGCTATTCGTCAAGAAGAAAGATGGTTCGTTTCGTATGTGTATCGACTACTGTGAACTTAATAAACTTACCGTTAAGAATCGTTATCCTCTTCCTCGTATTGATGATCTATTAGACCAACTACAAGGCGTGTCCTGTTTCTCGAAGATTGACCTTCGTTCTGGTTATCATCAGCTCCATGTTCTCGAGGAGGATGTACCCAAAACCGCTTTTCGTACTCGTTATGGACACTACGAGTTCATGGTCATGCCTTTTGGATTGACCAACGCACCCACTGTGTTCATGGATCTTATGAATCGTGTTTGTAAACCCTATTTGGATCGTTTTGTGATAGTCTTTATTGATGGCATTCTTATTTATTCTAAATCTAAAGTTGATCATGCTCGTCATTTACGTCTTATGCTTGAACTTCTACGTGGTGAACACTTGTATGCTAAATTCTCTAAGTGTGAGTTTTGGATCGACGAGGTACAATTTCTCGGTCATGTTGTTAGTAAGCAAGGTATTCATGTTGACCCTTCTAAAATCGAAGCTGTGAAGAATTGGAATACGCATAAATATGCATCTGAGATTCGTTCCTTTCTAGGATTGGCGGGTTATTACCGCCGATTCATCTCGGACTTCTCTAAAATCGCCGTACCTCTCACTTCGTTGACTCGAAAAGAGAAACCTTTTGCTTGGGGTACCGAGCAAGAGGAATCTTTTCAGAATTTTAAGACCCTTTTGTGTAACGCTCCTGTTCTTACTCTCCCCGATGGGAATGATGATTCCGTGGTATGTTGTGATGCCTCGAACCGTGGCTTGGGCTATGTGCTCATGCAGCGGGACAATGTTATTGCTTATGCCTCTCGTCAACTCAAGATACATGAGAAAAACTATACTACTCACGATCTGGAGCTTGGTGCAGTGGTATTTGCGTTAAAGATCTGGCGACACTACCTGTATGGTACTAAGTGTGTGGTTTTCACCGACCATAAGAGCCTTCAACATATCTTTGACCAAAAGGAACTGAACATGCGACAGAGACGTTGGGTGGAATTGCTCAACGACTACGACTGCGAAATTCGCTATCATCCTGGCAAGGCGAATGTAGTGGCCGACGCTCTTAGTCATAAGGCTCATGTTAATACTATTCGTTGTTATGATATCTCTAGTGATCTCCATGCGTGTATTCGTGAAGCTCAGTATTCGTCAGCTAATGAAGGTAGTCTATTCGTTGAAATACGTGGTGCTACTGTGGATCAACTCGAAACTAAGTCTGATGGTCTTCAATACTATCTGAATCGCATCTGGGTGCTAGATCGCGATAACCTTCGTGAGCTCATTATGAATGAGGCTCACAAATCCCGCTACTCTATTCATCCAAGCGCTGAAAAGATGTACCATGACTTGCGTATGACTTATTGGTGGCCTGGTATGAAGAAGGACATTGTTGCATATGTCTCTAAGTGCCTTACGTGCACGAAGGAAAAGGATGAACATCAACGTCCTTCTGGACTCTTAGAACAACCCGAAATCCCAGTTTGGAAATGGGATAGCATCGCTATGGACTTTATTACCAAACTACCCCGTACACCTACTGGTCACGATAGTATCTGGGTGATTGTTGATCGTTTAACTAAATCCACCCACTTTCTTCCTATTCGTGAAGATTATAAAGTGGAGAAGCTTGCTCGAATCTATACTAATGAGATTATATGTCGTCATGGCATACCCCTTGACATAATCTCTGACCGTGATGGTCGTTTTACTTAACGTCTTTGGCAAACTTTTCAATCTGCTATGGGTTCTCATTTGAATCTTAGCACGGCCTTTCATCCTCAGAGGGATGGACAGACCGAGCCTACTATTCAAACCCTATAGGATATGCTCCGTTCTTGTGTCATTGACTTTGGTGGTAACTGGGATGTACATTTACCATTGACTGAGTTCTCGTACAACAAAAACTATCATTCCAGTATTCAGATGAATCCTTTCGAAGCTTTATATGGTCGCAAGTGCCGATCTCCTCTCAGCTAGCATGATGTTCGTGACAAGCAGTTTACTGGCCCTGAAATCATTCAAGAGACATCGGATAAGATTCTTCAGATCCGTGATAACTTGATCAAGGCTAGGAGCAGACAAAAGAGCTATGCTGATAAAAGGCGCAAGCCCCTGGAATTTGATGTTGGTGACCGAGTTCTTCTCAAGGTATCTCCCTCTAAGGGAGTGGTTCATTTTGTTAAGAAGGGAAAACTCGCTCCTCGCTATGTGGGTCCTTTCACGATACCCGAAAGGATTGGCAAGGTGGCATACAGACTCGACCTGCCACAAGAACTAAAGAGTGTACATCCAGTGTTCCACGTATCTAACCTACGTAAATGCCTAGCCGATGAGGAACTGCAGGTTCGCCTTGAAGACTTGCAAATAAATGAAGTTGTACACTTAGTGGAGAAACCGGTCAAAATCATGGATCAAGGTGTCAAGTGACTGAGGCGCAGCAAAATTCCTATAGTCAAGGTTCGATGGGAAGGAAAGCGTGGCGCCGAATTCACTTGGGAACTTAAAAGTGAGATGAAGACCAAGTATCCGCAGCTCTTCGAGCAGTCTTCTTCCTAGATTTCGGGGACGAAATCTCCTAAAGGAGGGGAGACTGTAACGCCTGCGTCCCTGAACTTTTAGCTATTGTCAATTTTAGTCCCTAAATTATGTGATTCTTGATACTTTGATAATCGTAAATCTTAATGCTATGAGACTTGAATCTAGATACTTGATTCTTGATGCTTAACTCTAGACACTTGATTCTTAATACTATGAACCTATGATTCTCGATACTTGATACTTGGGAAGCTATGATTCTTGATACTTGATACTTGGATGCTATGATTCTCGATACTTGATACTTGGAAAGCTATGATTCTTGATACTTGGTGCTTGACTCTTGAGACTCGTGAAACTTGAGACTTGGTTGAACGAGAGACTGGAGACTTGTCACTGGCGGAAACTATGAAACTTGGAAAATTTTGTGTTAATGATATAATCTAGTTATGTGATACTATTACACAATACTACGCAATGCAACGCTTAATCTAACTCGCAAAACGAATCAACGACAGTGAAACGGAAAGGATGGGATTGACCGAATGGCAATCCGATCGGATGACCATCCGATCGAAGTGCCATCCGATCCGCTGCACACCGCATTAACCTCCACTCTCACACTATAAATAGGACCTGTCACGTCATTCCTCACTGATGTAACAGCTTCCTTCGACCAGACGCACACACTCCCACTTTTCTTCCATTTCTCGGCGATTTCGGTATGTTTTACACTAGATTCTTGTACATCTTTGATCTATGCACTATTCTCTACGTGATTCTCCTTTGAAATCGCACTTTTCATCGTGAAATCTCTGAGATTTGAGCTCTTGAGGGTGACATCATCATGGCAGTTTGTACCAAACTGTTGTGTGATGTCATTCTAGTCAAGATCTAGCTCAGATCTAAGGAATTTCATGCGTTTTTACACCGAATCTTTACTAAATCTAAACTTTTCAGCTAAAACTTATGTTTTTATTCATCTTTTCTTAAACTTTTACTTAGAACGGTGGATCCAGACCCAAACGGACTATAGACTTGATGATTAGTCTGAAGTTGGTTTGGAAATGGATTGTTGCCGGAAAAAATGGCCGGAGTACGGATTCCGAAATAAACATAGTAAAAATAGACACCTGAACGGACCGGGGTGATTCCCGTCCGATCAGACCGGCTGAACATTTATGTGTTTACTGTTGTCTCAATACGTACCAAGTTATCACTGTTAAACTCGAAACATAGAAACCTTACAAGGTTGTGAACAAGACAAGGTCCTCCCAATCGAATGGCAATCCGATCGGACTGCCGTCTAATCGAACAGCCACTCGATCGAAGTGACATGTGCTTTACAACCTTCTATACTTAAACTATTTTTGAATCAGAAACTTTGAACTTTGGAAACTTGCACACGAAAGGTCAATCAATCGAACGGCCATCCGATCGAAGTGACCTGATCTAAACACTTGATCAATCTTTTGGAAACTAATCTTGGATCGAATGACCATCCGATCGGATGGCGATCCGTCCCAGCACACATATGTCATTTGACCGGATAACCATCCAATCGAATGGCCATCCGATCAGGTGACTGATCCAACACTTGTATGATTCTTGTTATTCTGTCCGACACTTATCTACTGTAATCTAATCAGGCTAAACCTACAGAGCTCCCTTTGATCCAATAACAGTCTTAACTGTTAAGCAATCGCTGTGAGTATACTCGATCCCTTTTTGTTTTAAACTTTGGGATGCAACATGTATTCTATGAAACTTGAAACCTGATACTTTTGGAATCTAAACTCTATCCTATGTGTATGTGAAACTTGTGATTCTTGACTCTTTAAGCTACATGAACGTTTAATCCATTATATGTAGTTCCGCCTTAACAATAGTAGCGCTATAGGAAGATGCACCTCCCCATTCTCGGGGGTATTGTTAGGAGGATTCTAGTTTTCCTTGAGTCTTGGGAAAACACCTAAAACACCCGGACACTTGGGCTATCACTTGGACTGCGAACACTAGCATGGCTGAAACTTATTTGTTATCATTTACATGATGGATATGAGTCTTTTTAATCTACCATGCTATGTACTCAAACTTGTATGCTCGCCAGTACGTTTTTGTACTGACTTTATTTTAATACATGTTGCAGCCTGAAAGGATGCTAGGATTCAAAGAAAAACTTGCTAGGATGCTGCTTAGAAACACATCTTAGTCAAATCTAGAATCATTTGAACAATATTCGATTTGTTATGTAATTTGATACTTGGTGTTTGGATGTTTAGACAAATCTAGTTCATGAAATCAATTAACGACTTTTGAAACTATAGTGTTATGGAGACTTTTGAGCAATCTGAACGCTTAGTGTCACGCCCTGATGTTTCCGCCATCGGTTGGGGTGTGACACCTTCTTCATTCCAGGCCACCAATACCGAAGACGAAGGTCATGGTACATCTTGTCGGCACCAGGATGAATGGAATATCGAGACTTGTGCGCTTCAGTCAACAATATATCTCGAAGGTTATTGCGACTTGGAATCCAGATGCGATCGAGATAGTAATAGATACCGTTCGATTTGTTGACAAATTGCGATTCAGCACCACATTCTTCATTTCCTCTCGCAAGGTGTTCTCAATGAAGCAGGCGTGCTGAGCGTCACGAATTAAGGCTTCGAGGTCGTGCTGGGCGTGAGTATTACGAACGCTATGCAAATAGCTTCGTTGATGTGTGTAAAATGCAACATATAAATCACATCAATTAAGGCATAAAACTAACCCTTTTTTAGTACTAATGTTGGAAAAAGAGTGTTTTTGTCTTCCTTTTGTATTTTCAGGATGAAATGAGCTCAAAATCACAAAAGAAGCAAAAAGACAACTAATTCTAGCATAAATACAAGAAAAGGAACAAAAGTAGACTGCCCGGACCCTCAACGGCACCTCCCAAGGCAAAGAAGAGAAAACAGAGACTGAACACGCCCCGTGTCCAGCGAACACGGGGGCGTGCCCAGGAAGCAGCAGAAAAGACAAACCAGTAGAAGCTTCCATTGCCCACCACGGGGCCGTGTCCAGTGGGCACGGGGGCGTGGTGAAAGTACAGCAGGCGCATTAATTGTAATTGCGAATTACAATTAATGAAGAGAGAGAATGTCAGACGGGCACGGGGGCGTGTCCAGCGGACACGGGGCCGTGCACAGCCTTCTGTTCAGCCTATAAATAGAGGAGCTTGGTTTCATTCCATTTCATCCCTTGGCACACCACCTCTCTCACACTTCATCCACCACCCACCACCACCATAACACCATCATCCACCACCATTATCCATTGTCCATCGTAGAGTGTGTGAGTCGTCTCGGGATCCAAGATTGATAGTAAGAGTTCTTGACAATCAAGGCCATGTTTGCCTAAGTCTCTTACATCACTTGGTGAAGACAAGTGTTTAGTATAATACTTTTTATTTTTAATCTTTTGCACTTTTTATTTGGTTTTGTATTAATGACTTTAATAACTAGTTACTTATGTTGAAGGTGATCTTTCCTTATCGTTTGTCCGTGGTGTCTTGGCGTTATTTTACTGTCTATATAAAATAAAAGATTTTCACCATTCATATCTCCACGGTCTATATGGAGGTATGTTGGCTACCTGGTCGGGGGTTAAGGGAACGGTTTGGTAAGGGTCTTGCCCTTGTTCAGCGTTTAGAGGTCCTGCTTGGGACCTGGGTCAAATTTAGTAGAATCTCCTTCAATGCCCATAGGTATTGGATGGCGGGGATCCAAACTCTTTGACCCCCTCATAAGTTAACTACTATTAATACTATAACCCGGTTATTTAGGACTGTATCCCTGCTGACTCAGACTACTTAGCCGAGGGTAACGTCACCGCCGAAAGCGGGGCCTACCACAATTTGCATTAATAACTTAATTCATTATCTTTCAATAATCCGACCCTTTAGGATTGTATCCTTGCTGACTCAAACTACTGGGTTGAGGGTAACGTCGCCTTCAAAAGAGGGGCCTACTACAATAACTAAGATAATCTCTTAAACAAGTGCAAAAGTGCGAAAATAATCAAAGGTTATACTAATACACGTGTCGGATCCAAGTAATTCATCTTGTCTATCTGTTTTTATTTTATTTTATTTTTCAGCATTTAGTTAGTTTTTATTTTTCTTAGTTTAAAACATTTTTCTCACTTTTTGATTTGATTAGACGTTGAGGATAAACCGGTATTAAAAGCTCTTGTGTCCTTGGACGACCTCGGTATCTTACCAACACTATACTACGCCCACGATGGGTGCACTTGCCCATATGTGTGTTTAGTGTTAGTAAATATCGTGTTTTATAAATTTAAAACTTGGCTAAAAGTGTAAAAAGGGGCTTAAATACTCATCAAAAATATATTACACTACACACGCATCAAGTTTTTGGTGCCGCTGCCGGGGACACAAGGATTTTAAGAAAGTTAGGAATCAACGGCCTAATCATATTTTTATTTTTCTTTAATTTTTTAGGATTTTTTCTTAGATTTTCAGCTTCTGCAGAGCTCAACACGGGGCCGTGCCTGCTGAACACGCCCCCGTGCTCAATCATTGGAACTGGCAATCCTGTTTTAAGTCAGACAGTAAGCTGAACACGGGGCCGTGTCCACTCAACACGCCCCCGTGCCCAAGATTCAGTTACTGAAAACAGAACCGTTAGATCCCGGCGGTTGGTAATTTCTGACACAAACATGAGTGATAGTAATTCTTTTTACTTTCGGCACTCTTATGGTTTGTGGTGTCGATTATGTGGAGGCGAACATGAGGAATTAAAATGTTATTTTCTCAATTATAGGCCCCACTATATAGACCCACCGATTCCTTGTAACCTTAAGAGGGGCGAAAGTAAAAATAAGCACTATCTCTCCCTCGAATGCGCCCAGCCAGATATTCTAGGAGAAATGCTCCTTGACGAGTTATTTCAACTAGAAGAACTAATTCTCAATTGGTCAAAAGAACTTAGGAAGGATTTTATAGATCCATCCCAAGATGATGACCATGAGGAAATGTTGGAACCGCATTCCGACAACCTCGTTGCTCCCGAAAATACCTTCATACCTAGAAAAGACGTGGACGATAGTCGTCCCTGTGTCGATTGTGCCGTGAAGGACTCCCCATCGACTTCGTTCGGTGCATACATAGACCTGAGCGATTCGGCATACACCTTCTTTAACGAGAGCCCGGAAAAGGGTTGGACTTGTCCACCTAGAATGAAAATAGGAATTACCCTCACCGATAACCTCTTGCGTTCTCGCCTCAGTATAGGACAATTAAGGTATCTTAGGCACTTTGGGGTTGTTCCAACAAATCAAGAGCCACCCGATATAAATTAACTCCTTAATAAAAGACAAAACTTCATAAAACAGCTTTCCGACACGGGGCCGTGCCCGGCCAACACGCCCCCGTGTCCACCAAAAGATTCCCTTCTGATCAGAACGTCAGAATACGGACAAACTGTGTCAGAATTTCATCTGCACACGGGGCCGTGTCCAGCGGACACGGGGCCGTGTCCAGAAGGTTGTCGTTTTCTATAAATGCAGCCAAAAATCCTGCACATTTGGACCAACTTGGGACAGAGATTTGAAGGAATCTTCTCTCAAACAATCCTAGGTAAGTCTAAAAGAAGTTTCCAACAACCCATCTTGTCCTTTCCTCTTCTAGACATTTCCTTCTTTTTCATCTTTCTTCAAGAACTACCATGAAAAGTTTGAATTCTTCAACCTTTGTGGTAGGAAACAATGAGTTTTGATCATGGAATCTTGGTAAAAACATGTTGTGTAACATTGTTTAAAGTTATTTATTGCCGAAAAGTCTACATAAATTCAGGAAATAACTTAAAAACCCAAGATTCCTTGCTCCAAAATTCTGCAGAAAGATGAACACGGGGCCGTGCTCAGTGAGCACGGGGCCGTGTCCAGAAACTGTTTCGTCATATAAACTGCTTTTGGTTTATTTTTCGTAGAATGGCGAGTGAAAACAGCGAAACATCATCCGTTCATTCCTCAAACAGCCGAAGGGGAAGAAGGCCCTCCGTTGAAGCTACACTTGTGCACTATGTGATAGCACTGAGGGAAGCTCTCGACGAAATGACATCAGTAGAGGAGGTCCTCATTGACCGTATTAACGATCTTACGATGGGACTTGAAAGCAGCTTCCAAGAGATTAACCTTTTGCACCAAAGGTTAAACATTCTGGTAGCACCCCCTATGGAACCAGTCCTTCCACAACAAGACTGGAACTTGGCACTCGGGGTTAACAACCCTACCGGGTGGGGAGACTTTCCCGCAGAACCTCCCATGAAAAACCCACAAGAAATTCCAGCGGAAGTTGCAACTCCTCAAACTAATGCAAATGAGCCCTCTTTTCTCCTTCCAAGGGAGGTAGAGGAGTGGCTCGCCGACATATGAGGAGAACCACACCCGGAAGAAGGAGTTCTAAAAAGCCTTATCTAACCAAGATTAGTAGCTTCTTGGAAATTTTGCTAAATTAAAATAAAACATAGGGCTAGAACTCCATAGTTTAATATTTATGTACTTTCATCTTTAACTTTATGTAATGTCTCTCTATGTTCGCAATGTTATGATGGTTTTTAAGATTGATGGTTGTTTTGAGAATAAAACACACTCATGGTGATAATGGATGAAAAAGGGAACGAGAAAAATGGAACCATGCACGAAGAACAGAGCAACCCGACACAAATCTCCATCACAGAAGGCTCAACACGGGCCGTGCCCAACCAACACGCCCCCGTGCTGAGCCCCCTGCAGGAAAACACCCAGTTCAGGTAACTGGACACGGGCTGTGTTCAGCGGACACGCCACCGTGTCCAGGCTTCTGTTTCAATTCTCTAATTTTTGTTACTGGCACTTGACCACGGGGCCGTGCCCGGTCACCACGGGGCCGTGTCCAGGATGCCAGTAACAAAAATCTTTGCTTTTTAAACCACTTTTACACATTCTAATCAACCAAAAACATTATTTTTGGACACATTGAGGACAATGTGTAATTTAAGTGTGGGGGGGATGCTAAAACCTTGAATTTTGCAAATCCTAAATACAAGCCTTACACAAAACTCTATTGGAACCGCTAAACACCCCAAATTTTTTTTCAAAAACTTTTTCATTTTTTTTTATTTACTTGTCTTAGTTTAAGTTGGGAATAACAAGTTCTAAAAAGGTTATATTTTTACAAATTTACAACCCATAGCGTCGTGATAACAAAGAACCAACATAAGAAAATTATGAAACGGCATAACAAGTCTAGTTAAAAATTCGATTATATATACTTGATCACATTAAAACCCATTCCCACAAAAGTGAGTTTTGAGCCTTTATTGAGCATAAAAATATACATATTTAGATTAAATGCTCATTTTTCGTTTCTTGTGTGAATAGCCGCTGGGTTCTTACAAATCTAGAACTTGCCACGACAATACATTCCCGGTCCTTACCAACTTAAACCCAAGTAAGTAAATGATGGAGGCATTAGGACTAACCATTTTTTCTTTCAAAACCATTATTTTTCATTTTTTTTCACCTACCCAAAATCCCCCTAGATAGCCCCTTTGAGCCTAAACCTTTTCATTTCATTACCCCAAAACCCTTTTCACCCACCAAAAACCTTTTTTATTTTTCACCCTTTACTTTAGTAACAAGCTCGGTTTTTCGTAAACTCGCCTTTTTATGTGATGAAAAAAAAAACAACAACAACAATGATGAAGTCAAAAACAAACAAAAGCTATATAAAAGCTTGTTTGGAGAAATACTTCAAAATAAAAAGTCGCTAAAGACAAGGTATTTTACGAAAACCGACGCTTTTACGATTTTTCGCCCTTTTTTACTAACCACTAACCCAACCACCCACCTTTAACCCAAGCCTAACCCTTCACCCAAAAGTCCTCTTGATATTTACAAAGGTAAAAAGTTAAAAAGGAGAAGGATTGATTGCTTGGCAAGCCTATGGAAGGCGTAAGTTCCATGCCGCTCTCGAGTGATTCACTAAAAATATACACCTTCGGCCGAGTGTTGAGTGATCCCCCGTGAGGTATGTGAACTTGTATATAAATGGAATTTTAATAAGGCATGCTATGCCCAAATAAGTAATTTATCTTATGAAACGTTCAAAATAAATCATAACGAATAGGATTGTAAATAAATAAAAATAAAACTTACAAAGACCTTGGATTCCCGACACTTTAGGACAAGCTAAAAACTTTCTCTTCTACCTATTCCATTTGGGATGTGTAAGCCACATTTAAAGAGTTTTGCTTGAGGACAAGCAAAAGTTCAAGTGTGGGGGTATTTGATGTGTGTAAAATGCAACATATAAATCACATCAATTAAGGCATAAAACTAACCCTTTTTTAGTACTAATGTTGGAAAAAGAGTGTTTTTGTCTTCCTTTTGTATTTTCAGGATGAAATGAGCTCAAAATCACAAAAGAAGCAAAAAGACAACTAATTCTAGCATAAATACAAGAAAAGGAACAAAAGTAGACTACCCGGACCCTCAACGGCACCTCCCAAGGCAAAGAAGAGAAAACAGAGACTGAACACGCCCCGTGTCCAGCGAACACGGGGGCGCGCCCAGGAAGCAGCAGAAAAGACAAACCAGTAGAAGCTTCCATTGCCCACCACGGGGCCGTGTCCAGTGGGCACGGGGGCGTGGTGAAAGTACAGCAGGCGCATTAATTGTAATTGTGAATTACAATTAATGAAGAGAGAGAATGTCAGACGGGCACGGGGGCGTGTCCAGCAGACACGGGGCCGTGCCCAGCCTTCTGTTCAGCCTATAAATAGGGGAGCTTGGTTTCATTCCATTTCATCCCTTGGCACACCACCTCTCTCACACTTCATCCACCACCCACCACCACCATAACACCATCATCCACCACCATCATCCATTGTCCATCGTAGAGTGTGTGAGTCGTCTCGGGATCCAAGATTGATAGTAAGAGTTCTTGACAATCAAGGCCATGTTAGCCTAAGTCTCTTACATCACTTGGTGAAGACAAGTGTTTAGTATAATACTTTTTATTTTTAATCTTTTGCACTTTTTATTTGGTTTTGTATTAATGACTTTAATAACTAGTTACTTATGTTGAAGGTGATCTTTCCTTATCGTTTGTCCGTGGTGTCTTGGCGTTATTTTACTGTCTATATAAAATAAAATATTTTCACCATTCATATCTCCACGGTCTATATGGAGGTATGTTGGCTACCTGGTCGGGGGTTAAGGGAACGGTTTGGTAAGGGTCTTGCCCTTGTTCAGCGTTTAGAGGTCCTGCGTGGGACCTGGGTCAAATTTAGTAGAATCTCCTTCAATGCCCATAGGTATTGGATGGCGGGGATCCAAACTCTTTGACCCCCTCATAAGTTAACTACTATTAATACTATAACCCGGTTATTTAGGACTGTATCCCTGCTGACTCAGACTACTTAGCCGAGGGTAACGTCACCGCCGAAAGCGGGGCCTACCACAATTTGCATTAATAACTTAATTCATTATCTTTCAATAATCCGACCCTTTAGGATTGTATCCTTGCTGACTCAAACTACTGGGTTGAGGGTAACGTCGCCTTCAAAAGAGGGGCTACTACAATAACTAAGATAATCTCTTAAACAAGTGCAAAAGTGCGAAAATAATCAAAGGTTATACTAATACACTTGTCGGATCCAAGTGATTCATCTTGTCTATCTGTTTTTATTTTATTTTATTTTTCAGCATTTAGTTAGTTTTTATTTTTCTTAGTTTAAAACATTTTTCTCACTTTTTGATTTGATTAGACGTTGAGGATAAACCGGTATTAAAAGCTCTTGTGTCCTTGGACGACCTCGGTATCTTACCAACACTATACTACGCCCACGATGGGTGCACTTGCCCATATGTGTGTTTAGTGTTAGTAAATATCGTGTTTTATAAATTTAAAACTTGGCTAAAATTGTAAAAAGGGGCTTAAATACTCATCAAAAATATATTACACTACACACGCATCATTCGTCGACTTAGAGCATCGGCTACGACATTAGCTTTGCCAGGGTGGTAACGAATCTCACAGTCGTATTTGTTAAGAAGTTCAACCCATTGGCGTTGGTGCATATTCAGTTCCTTTTGATTCAAGATATGTGGCAGGCTCTTATGGTCGGTGAAGACCGTACACTTAGTACCGTAGAGGTAGTGTCGCCAAATCTTTAATACAAAAACAACTGCACCAAGCTCGAGATCGTGGGTTGTATAGTTCTTCTCGTGGATCTTGAGCTGATGAGAGACGTAGGTGATAACCCTGTCCCGTTGCATGAGAACACAACCGAGACCGAGGTTAGAGGCATCGCAGTAAACAACGAAGTCATCGTTTTCATCGGGTAACGCGAGGATAGGAGCATTGCAGAGCATATGCTTCAGAGCCTGAAAGGCTTGCTCTTGTTCGGTTCCCCAAACAAAAGACTTGTCTTTATGCGTGAGAGAAGTAAGCGGAACGACGATTTTAGAAAAGTCAGCGGTGAATCGACGGTAATAGCCCGCCAATCCGAGGAACGAAGGAACTTCGGATGGTGATTTTGGTGTAACCCAACTCTTAACGGCTTCGATCTTTGTGGGGTCGACGTGTATACCTTGACTATTGACGATGTGACCGAGGAATTGAACCTCCTCTAGCCAGAATTCACACTTGGAGAACTTGGCGTACAGTCGATTCCCTTGGAGTAATTCGAGAACCAAACGTAGATTTTGCGCGTGTTCGGCTTTCGATCTCGAATATATAAGGATATCATCGATAAACACGATGATGAAACGGTCGAGAAAGGGTTTACACACGCGATTCATCAAATCCATGAAAACTGCAGGTGCATTAGTTAAACCAAAGGGCATTACGACGAATTCATAGTGGCCATATCGGGTTCGGAAAGAGGTTTTAGGTATATCTTCCTCCTGGATTCGTAACTGGTGATAGCATGAGCGTAAATCAATCTTCGAGAAACACGTTGCGCCTTGCAATTGATCAAACAAATCATCGATTCGGGGCAGGGGATAGCGATTCATGATAGTTAGCTTATTCAATTCCCTATAATCAATGCACATACACATAAAACACATGAACTCGCTCAACTTTTGTTGATGTTTTCAACTTACATGTATTTCAGGGAAATAGATGGATCTTCGTGCCAGCGTTGTTTTCAAGCTTTTGAGTTTCAAGTCTCAATGTCATCCACTTTTGGAGGGTTTGATTCATATATCTCATCATTGATGAGATATATGATGCAAAGCCTCATGAATCTAAACTTTTGTTAATCGAGTCCTTTATGGAACTTTAAAACTTATGTTGGTTGTAACTTAAACTAAATACTTATGGTGGTTTGAAACTTGAACAACTTGTGGTTTGTAATTTTTTGAAACTTATGAATGGATGAACATCGCTTGTTTTAATCATGTAGTTTGTTTATTATGATCGAATGTAATGAAAACTGATCAAGTCACACATGATATGGTTTGAGAATCACTCTAGAACTGAACAACTACAATATATGAGTAAAATACGAATACATAAGATATTGAAATAGTTTTATTGACAAAGTTGTAAATAAAATTTACCTCACCTTGTGCTGCTAAGAGTTCTTTTGCAGATTTCTTGAGAATCTTATAGGCTTCATAATCAAACAGGGTCAAAGTCATAGTACCAGTACAATCTTGCACGCGAATGGATATCTTGAATTTGTTTACGTTGCAAAGAAATAAAACGTGAATGGTTAATTTTTTTTTGGTTTATCTGATAAAGTATAAAATGAGTAAAATTGTAACCGAGGAATTGAGTAAATATCAACGCCTTCACTGTCATGATTGGTACAAACCAAAGCTTTCTTATCTTCCACATCACCTGAACCATTCTCCTTTTCAATTGTTTCAAAAGTTTTCTCGACACGGGATTTACAATGGTTGCAGCCATTATAATACTATATCTTATCACTATAAGTGGCAGAAATTGTCCCAATAACCAAGACCTTCTTCTACTAATAAAACATAACAAAGCAAATACTAACTAAAAGGCATCGTATATCAAAAAGTGCATGCAAAAAAAAAGCATACCACTTTTTATGGTATCGAGAAAAACTATAAGAGTAAAATCAATGATTCATCCTCGACATTTGAAATAACATACGACCCAACTTGGTCATTGGATGCTGATGTTGAAGATAGTTTCTCGATTTACCTAAATATTTATCAATGTGTTTTATCTTATACAAAATAAAATTGTATATGTGTTCATAATGATTGATAATGCCATTTGTTAATCTTAAATAAATTAATTTATTCAAGATCATAGTCGATGAACAATCTACTAACATCAAATGTGTTAGAAACACCATGTTTATCATATACACACTTAGACCGAGGAGCGAAAGGTTAGATCTAATGGGTATTGGCAGCCTCACTCGTGGCCCCCACATTTGCCATAGAGTGCTTTTGGGTCCCAGTCGTGAAACGACGGAAAAATCGCCTAGGATTGGATGCTTCTTATGTCGTCACAGATGTTAATGTCCTCGCGAAACATTAGCGATCTCGATTTCCTTACATTTACAACTCACAAACTTACATTTACAGTTTACAACTTACATTTACATACCATTTTTTATACAAATACAATTCATAGGTTTATGCATGCATGTTGTCATTGTCAAGTGTGGACATTGACGGTTACACAAGATTTACAAATACAAAAGTATACACACACAAAGTTTTACGAATATAACGCATTACACATACGAAGTTTCACAAATACAACGTTTTCATATAAGTTGACAAGAAAATGATTTTTATTTTGTTTTCTCAACAATATTTCAAAAACTGGTTATTCAAAAAGATTTATTTCAAATCTTTTACAAACAAACTATGAACTCACCAACTTTATGTTGATTTTTCGCATGTTCTTTCTCAGGTTACATTTTCAAACTATGGAACGATTGGGATAGGAGAACCATGTGGATTCAAGTACTTAGTGGGAGTTCGCTTTCTAGATGTCTTAGCATTATTTGCTTCGCTGTGCAATGAAGATACCAGTCAGATCACGCCAACTCTGATTTTATCGGGGTGTGACACGTTTTGCTATATTTCCTAACTTTTGACACTCGACACAGTTTTTGGAGAATTCAAAAGCATCTTTAAAATCGTTGGCTAATAAAGCCCACTGTTTAGCACTTTGTTCCCTGTTTGTGACCACTAAAATGTCCCCCACAAGCAAATGAATGCAAGTGCATTAGCACACTCGAAATCTCCTCGTCCAATATGCATCTTCTCACGAATTGATACACACAAACTTTGAACAAGTCCGGTTCCTCCAATATGTAGAACTTGATTTGAGACAAAAAAAGTACAATCTCTTCTTCCTATCCCAATAAGCCGACAATTCACTTGTAACCAAGTTATTAACAATATTAGCAAGCCATGGTAAGTTGGAAACATGTAAAATATGCTCATCGGGGAATGTTTCTTTGATTTATATAGTTGTAGAACCCTCCTCTACCATCAACCGAGACAAGTGGTTGGTTACCACATTCTCACTACCTTTCTTGTTCCTAATCTCCAGGTCAAACTCTTGCTACAATAAAACCCATCGAATTAATCTCGGGTTAACATCCTTCTTTTCCATGAGGTACCTGACAACACTATGGTCAGAATGTATAATCACTTTACTACCCCACATGTGTAACATTTGCAAATTTTCAACCGTTGTACATTTTCGATCGTTTTCGTATTATAATAAAATTGTTTATTTACGAAATATGCAATCGTACGATCGAGCAAGACAGGGGCTGTGACAACTGTGATCTTTAATCGATGAACAATGCAAAACAATGTTAGTTATCAATAAATCAATGTGTTTTGGTGTTATTATATGTGTTTTATGTGTTTGATGATTTTACAATTCGATCCGATTCGATTTCAAGCTTTAAATCGCTTTCTGGAAAGTTATACGCAAACTGGTGCGTGAACGCAATCAGTTAAACGCGACAAACACTCCGGAATAGTGAAATAGGCTTAACATACCTTAAATAACCTTCACATAACTTAGAAATAAGTTTTGGATGGTTTGGTGTGTCGAAAACAAGTTTATTCGCTCTCAGGGACTATTTGCGTCAACTTGCAAAAGTCTGCCGTTTCGTAAGGCAACGTACAGTCCGGAACTTGATCATAAGTTAAACATACCATATATAACCTAAACATGGCTTAGAAATAAGCTTTGATAGGTTCGGTGTGCGAAAACATGCTTACATGATCTTCCAGGGACTAAAAGTGTCAAAAACGACGTAAGTTTGCATTTTCGCGCATATCTTACGTTCTGGACACATTTGGACATCCAAAATTTTTGTACACACTAAATTATTTTTATTTTAGTGATCGGCATGCAAAAATTCCATTCGTCGCGTAATTTGGATCGTTTTCGCGTCCGTTCGAGTTTCGTCATAAATAACCGAACAACGTGACCGTACGACCAAACGAACCGACATCCGAGATGTTTTTGAGCATATTTCAGGTCCCCTACACTTTAACGACCTTGTGGAGCCTTGAAAATGACTTTACGGAGGTTAAAAACGTCAAAAACAAGCTTAAACACGTGCAGGGACCATTTCTGCCAAACTTTGAAAGTTCAGCCTACACCGTCGCGCTGCGCGACGACCATAAGGCCTTGTGGTCGCGCTACGTGACGATCACATCTGGGCAGAAACATTATTTTCAGCAACAGTTTGTAAATTCAGGGGCCTTTCTTGCAATTCCTTTGTGTGGTGACCAAGTTAGCACCTCTCCAAGCAAAGTATAGCTGTCAATTACACTTGTATGGTTGTGATTCATTGATTAATGGTTAAACAAACCACTTGTCATGATCTTGTTGATCACCAACAAGTATAAATAGTTGGCCAAACTCCTTAATTCTTTGCTCATTCCTCTCTTATCTTCTCTACATCTGCTTGGGAGCTCTCCTAAGCTGAATTGGGACTTTGTCTTCTTTGTTGAAAAGATAGCAAGGACCCTAAGTGAGCTTCTTTCATTCTTTTTATGGCTTTTTCCTTATGTAGTGCAGAAAGTCAAATGTTTGGCCAACAGTTTGACTTTCGGTTTTGACCATCAATTGGTCAAGTCAAAGTTCAATTGAACTTTGAAACGTGATTGTAATCACGGTAGTTATAATCCTTCGTGATTATAGCCGCTGATTACCACGTTAGCTAGTTGTAGTGTCGAGTCAAAGTTTCGGTCAAAATGCGTTTTAGCACGCATTTTGCCTCGGAACTACTTTAGGGTATCAAAACACTTTGTTTTAATACCAAATCAGTAGGTTAGACATGTTTTGACATGTTTAACTCGACACTATTAGTTTGTGCTTGTTTAGGGTCGTAAGGTAAGCGGTCTAAATAATCGCTTACACTTTCGAACCCGACCCGTTTGGTCGATCTTTAGGATCCGACCAAGCTTAGTTAGTGATCATAGATGCATAGGGAATAACCACTGAGGTTATACCTTATGATCATATAGGATTGGTTAGTCATATGCTTGTTAGCTTGTATGCCCATAGGAAATGACCAAAATGCCCTTTTAAAGCATAAATCCGTATTTTGACTATGTGAACATAATTTTGACATATAACCTGATTTAGTAACATGTTTGGGGATTATTGGGCATGTAAGACTTGACATAGCACATAGTTAACCATCCGAACATAGTTTTACGCTAACGACACATTATAGTGATTATGTTACCGTAATGGGTCGAAACGGGTCAAAAGCACTTAGGTAGGCTTTCCAATCAGAATGTAGGGTCTATTAAATCATACCATATGAGTTCAATTACTCATTTGATTTATAGAACCTCATTCTATCCTATCTCCCGATTTAGGAGTCGATTTATTAACATAGTTACTATACTAGGTGCCGGTTGATTCCGTGACCCTTGGAGCTTAAATTGGTCTTATTCTCAATACTAATTAGCAATCCCAAGTGAGTACATAGTTCCCCTATTTTACTGTTTTCAATTGTTTTGGGGTGATTCATATGTACAAAACGAATTTCAAGGTTTAAACGATAATTTCGAAAACGATGGTTTATACTAAACTAACAACGATTTCAATAAGGTGAACAAGACTTGTTGGTTGTGATTACATAACGAATGACATTCATTAGCTTTGGCCGAGCCAACCAGTATTAGGTTATGGTACCATAGGATCTGACAAATCCCGTTATCAGACTACACCCATGGTTATGTGTGGGGGTTATGTAGGTAACGACCGAACCTGATGATTGTTAACTTACCCTTTGGTGGTTTGTTAATACGAAACGAGAAACGAGTTAGACGAGTCACAAAGGTTTGAATGTTGTTAACGAGACGACCAAAAGTAGTTTCACTATTAAAACGAATACGATTTTGGGACGAGTTAAACGATTTGAAACGAGATACAAGATTTGAAACGAGTTAAACGAATTAAACGATTGGTTTTGGGTAGTGATTAGATAATGGGACGGGTGTAGTATGATAGAATCATGGTAGATACGCCGCTGGTACATCTTATATATAAGTGCTTCTATCATGTTACATTGCGTGTCATTATTTAGTTCACTGGGGAAACGATTTTGAAACGATGTCACACCACGAGGTTTTCGAAACGATATAAACCATACGAGTTTTATTAACGAGTTTTTACGAGATGTTTACAAGTTGTTATACTAAAACAAATATTTTTGAGTTAAGAGTCATGGCTACGAGATTTTATAAACTATAACCAATTTGATTTGTGTTGGTTATTTATGTTGCAATACACTTTTCAAAACAAGGTTTGTATTTTCACTCTTGTAGTCTAACGAGATACTGCAACATATAAACGAGCCATGAATCCGATACTCCCATAAAACCTATGTACTCGCCAGCATTTCTTTGCTGACTTTATTTTTACATATGTTTCAGGTGGTATTGCTTGATGTTGCTTGCTAGGAAGCAAGTTCACTTAGGATCTGGACAAGGCCTTAGTGACTTAAAAACAATTATAAACAATATGTAGTTTGTTTGTTTGGTTTAATGACAATGAACATTTCATAATATTTCAATAAAACAAAACTTTTAACTACCATGGTTGTGGAACAATAATTATGTCGCCTCACTCCCCGGCGTTTCCGCCGCGGTTTGTTGTTTTAACGCGGCCGGGGTGTGACAGACGAGTTGGTATCAGAGCCAATGGTTATAGGGAATTAGGTTATTAGCATTGCTTTGACCTAGACTATAACTTTCTAGGACCCCAACACAAGTTTACTTGTGTTTAGATTTTAAAACAATACCGTCACCTATCCTTAGGTGATAACCACAACGAGAACACAATAACGAATCAGCTTCGAAAATTAATCATCTATCCTTGGATGATTGATTAATAGGTTTTGAACCTTCTGTTATGAGGTTTTGAACTCTTTGTTATATGGTTTTGAACCCTTCTGGTTTGATCCATCTTTGGCTTAGTGCCTTTTGAGTTTTCCAAATCCCGTCAAAGTTTGGGTCTAAATGTGAACATGTGCAAACTGGAAGAGTGAATGCCTGTACCCTGAGTTTTCTGTCTAAGGCTAGAGTGTTCGTACAAATCCGCATTATCGGACCAGTCACTCTTACCTGGGAACTCTTGGGGTGAGTGTTCACTTATAGGCAAGCATGTCTTCGGTGATACATTATTATGACCCATTTACTTTGATTTGTCACTGCGTGTCGTTTGTTTGTTCGAGGTAACGAACGAATGATCACCTTCCTTGTGTTTTGTTGGTGTTTTCATTACCTCTTTTGTTCCTCCAATTGTCAACCTCACTCGTTTCCCATGTTTCCTTGTTAGACAATGCCTCCTCGACGTGATGCTCAAACTTTTACTGCTGAGGAAGTCGCAGCCCTTGTCTCTCAGCAAATGGCTGTTGTACTTCCAGGCATCGTGACCCAAATCCATGAGTTATACAACAATAACAATAATAACAACAACAATGCACCGTGTAATTTCAAGAATTTCAATTCTGCGAAGCCGCTTAAGTTTTCTGGGTCACAAGGAGCAACCGCGCTCCTGCAATGGTTTGAGAGTATCGAGAGCACATTCAGACATGTGCAATGTCCGAATGCGCGCAAAGTTGAGTTTGCTTCAAGTGTGTTCGAGAAGCGAGCTCTTACATGGTGGAACGGAGTGATGCGTGATAGGGGTGCCGAAGTGGCACTAGCACAAACTTGGGAAGAGCTCCGAGCTCTCATGATGAGAGAGTTCTGTCCCCGTCACGAGATTCGAGTGTTGGAACGAGAATTTGACGATTTGAAACAAGTCGGGGGAGAACACCGTGCTTATACGGATCGATTTGAGGAGCTTAGTTTGTTGTGTCCCACGATGGTTACCCCGCTGGATAAGGCAATCGAGAGGTATATCGATGGTTTACCCGACTCCATTCAGGACATCCTGACTGGCGTTAATCCTACTACAGTTCGTCAAGCAATCGAGTTGTCTGCTACCCTGACTGAGTCCCAAGTCGGGAAGGGTAAACTCACCCGCAAGGGTATTAAAAAGGAGTCAACTGATTCTGATAAGGAAAAGGGTAAGGGTAAGCAGCAGGGTGAGTCTTCGAAAAAGTCAAGGAAGCGCAAGGCTTCCCAAAACTTTGCTGTCACCAATCAAACTGCTCAGAACCCACCAACTCAACCTCCTGCGAAGAAAGCATATGCTGGTACTGCACCTCACTGCACTCGATGTAATGGTCACCATGTTGCCCAACAGGCCTGTAAACAGTGTGCTATGTGTGGTAGACTTGGGCATTTGGCCAATACTTGTCGTTTTGGTCAAAATCAGGCTGCCCAGGTTCCAGCACAAGCTCAAGGGAATGCTGCGAGATTCCCACCTGGTTCGTGTTTCAATTGCGGAGAAATGGGTCATTTCCGCAACAATTGCTCGAGATTGGTAAACGCGAATGCGAATGATAACCCAAATCCGAACGCGAATGTGAATGTGAATCCCGCTCGTGGACGAGTGTTTAACATCAACGAGGCGATCGATGATGCAGCTATAAACAATTAGTATTTTGTATTTCTTTTGGTTATTATCTTTTAACATTTAAAGACAATGCGGTTGTTATATAAATAAAATTTGTGATTTTATTTTAAACTACTGCAATTGTATGAATGTTTGATGCAACCTTGTAATGTCAACACAAGACAAACTGCTCGTGTGGTTCTGTCATTTCCATGATCACTTGTGATCTTCCCTAAAAACCTTAAACGATCTTTTCGAATGTGTATCGATTTTCGTGAGCTTGATAAGCTTACCATCAAGAATCGATAGTCCCTACCTCGAATCGATGATCTCTTTGATTAGCTGCAAGGTGCTACCTATTTTTCCAAGATCGACCTGCGTTCTGTGTATCATCAACTTCGTGTATACGAAGAAGATATTCCCAAAACTGCATTTCGCACGAGATATGGACACTATGAGTTTACTGTCATGCCTTTGGTTTGACAAATGCTCCAGCTTATGGACTTAATGATTAGGGTCTGTAAACCTTATTTAGACAAGTTCATCATTGTGTTCATTGATGATATTCTTATTTATTCGAAGTCTCGAGCCGACCACGAGCAACACCTTCGTTTGACTCTCGAACTCCTAAAGAAGGAACAACTTTTTGCTAAATTCTCCAAGTATGAATTCTGGCTTAAAGAAGTTCAGTTCTTGGGACATATAGTCAACGAGCAGGGTATTCATATGGATCCATCCAAAATTGTTACAATTAAGGATTGGAATACACCTACTACACCCACAGAAGTTCGTTCTTTTCTTGGTCTCGCTGGTTATTATCGTCGTTTCATTACGAACTTCTCTAAGATTGCGATTCGCGAGGATCTATCTGCTGATAAACTTGCAAAGATTTATGTTGATGAGATTGTATCACGACATGGTGTTCCTTTGAATATCATTTCCGATCGTGATGCTCGATTTTCATCTCATTTTTTTTTAACCATACAATCTGCTATGGGAACCCAACTAAATCTAAGCACTGCTTATCATCCCCAAACAGATGGACAATCCGAGAGGACGATTCAAACTTTGGAGGATACGCTTAGAGCCTGCGTGATAGACTTTGGTGGTAATTGGGATTCTCATCTGCCATTGATCGAGTTCTCTTACAACAATAGTTATCATGCTAGCATCAATATGGCACCATTCGAAGCTCTTTACGGTCGAAAATGTCGTTCACCTGTTTGTTGGAATGAGATCGGTGAGGTTTAGCTTACTGGACCTGAACTTGTTCTAGAAACGACAGACAAAATCAAGAAAATTCGCGATAATCTTGTGACAGCTAGAAGCCGTCAAAGAATTATGCGGATTTACGACGCAAGCCCTTAGAATTTCAAGTTAGAAACCATGTCCTACTCAAGGTGTCACCTTGGAAGGGAGTGGTGAGATTTGGAAGGAAAGGAAAACTTGCACCACGATATGTTGGACCATTTAAGATTGTTGAAAGAGTTGGAAAGGTTGCCTATCGACTAGAGCTACTTCCAGAGCTTGGAATATTCATCCGACTTTTCACGTGTCCAATTTGCGAAAGTGTTTAGCTGACGCTGATCTTCACATTCCTCTCGACGAGATCCAAATCGATGAAACGATACACTTTGTCGAGAAACCTGTGGAGATAATGGACTGTACATTCAAATAGTTGATGAACAAACGGATTTAAATTAGTCAAAGTTCGTTGGGTATCCAAACGTGGCCCAAAGTTTACTTGGGAACGTGAGGACCAAATGAAGACGAAATATCCGCAATTGTTCTCACAAGTTTCCTCTAGTTAAAATTTCGGGACGAAATTTCCTAAAGTAGGGGAGACTGTGACAACTGTGCTCTTTAATCGATGAACAATGCAAAACAATGTTAGTTATCAATAAATCAATGTGTTTGGTGTTATTATATGTGTTTTATGTGTTTGATGATTTTACAATTCGATCTGATTCGATTTCAAGCTTTAAATCGCTTTCTGGAAAGTTATACGCAAACTGGTGCGTGAACGCAATCAGTGAAACGCGACAAACACTCCGGAATAGTGAAATAGGCTTAACATACCTTAAATAACCTTCACATAACTTAGAAATAAGTTTTGGATGGTTTGGTGTGTCGAAAACAAGTTTATTCGCTCTCAGGGACTATTTGCGTCAACTTGCAAAAGTCTGCCGTTTCGTAAGGCAACGTACAGTCCGGAACTTGATCATAAGTTAAACATACCATATATAACCTAAACATGGCTTAGAAATAAGCTTTGATAGGTTCGGTGTGCGAAAACATGCTTACATGATCTTCCAGGGACTAAAAGTGTCAAAAACGGCGTAAGTTTGCATTTTCACGCATATCTTACGTTCTGGACATCCAAAATTTTTGTACACACTAAAATATTTTTATTTTAGTGATCGGCATGCAAAAATTCCATTCGTCGCGTAATTTGGATCGTTTTCGCGTCCGTTCGAGTTTCGTCGTAAATAACCGAACAACGTGACCGTACGACCAAACGAACCGACATCCGAGATGTTTTTGAGCATATTTCAGGTCCCCTACACTTTAACGACCTTGTGGAGCCTTGAAAATGACTTTACGGAGGTTAAAAACGTCAAAAACAAGCTTAAACACGTGCAGGGACCATTTCTGCCAAACTTTGAAAGTTCAACCTACACCGTCGCGCTGCGCGACGACCATAAGGCCTTGTGGTCGCGCTACGCGACGATCACATCTGAGAAACATTATTTTCAGCAACAGTTTGTAAATTCAGGGGCCTTTCTTGCAATTCCTTTGTGTGGTGACCAAGTTAGCACCTCTCCAAGCAAAGTATAGCTGTCAATTACACTTGTATGGTTGTGATTCATTGCTTAATGGTTAAACAAACCACTTGTCATGATCTTGTTGATCACCAACAAGTATAAATAGTTGGCCAAACTCCTCAATTCTTTGCTCATTCCTCTCTTATCTTCTCTACATCTGCTTGGGAGCTCTCCTAAGCTGAATTGGGACTTTGTCTTCTTTGTTGAAAAGATAGCAAGGACCCTAAGTGAGCTTCTTTCATTCTTTTTATGGCTTTTTCCTTATGTAGTGAAGAAAGTCAAACGTTTGGCCAACAGTTTGACTTTCGGTTTTGACCATCAATTGGTCAAGTCAAAGTTCAATTGAACTTTGAAACGTGATTGTAATCACGATAGTTATAATCCTTCGTGATTATAGCCGCTGATTACCACGTTAGCTAGTTGTAGTGTCGAGTCAAAGTTTCGGTCAAAATGCGTTTTAGCACGCATTTTGCCTCGGAACTACTTTAGGGTATCAAAACACTTTGTTTTAATACCAAATCAGTAGGTTAGACATGTTTTGACATGTTTAACTCGATACTATTAGTTTGTGCTTGTTTAGGGTCGTAAGGTAAGCGGTCTAAATAACCGCTTACACTTTCGAACCCGACCCGTTTGGTCGATCTTTAGGATCCGACCAAGCTTAGTTAGTGATCATAGATGCATAGGGAATAACCACTGAGGTTATACCTTATGATCATATAGGATTGGTTAGTCATATGCTTGTTAGCTTGTATGCCCATAGGAAATGACCAAAATGCCCTTTTGAAGCATAAATCTGTATTTTGACTATGTGAACATAATTTTGACATATAACCTGATTTAGTAACATGTTTAGGGATTATTGGGCATGTAAGACTTGACATAGCACATAGTTAACCATCCGAACATAGTTTTACGCTAACGACACATTATAGTGACTTATGTTACCGTAATGGGTCGAAACGGGTCAAAAGCACTTAGGTAGGCTTTCCAATCAGAATGTAGGGTCTATTAAATCATACCATATGAGTTCAATTACTCATTTGATTTATAGAACCTCATTCTATCCTATCTCCCGATTTAGGAGTCGATTTATTAACATAGTTACTATACTAGGTGCCGGTTGATTCCGTGACCCTTGGAGCTTAAATTGGTCTTATTCTCAAGACTAATTAGCAATCCCAAGTGAGTACATAGTTCCCCTATTTTACTGTTTTCAATTGTTTTGGGGTGATTCATATGTACAAAACGAATTTCAAGGTTTAAACGATAATTTCGAAAACGATGGTTTATACTAAACTAACAACGATTTCAATAAGGTGAACAAGACTTGTTGGTTGTGATTACATAACGAATGACATTCATTAGCTTTGGCCGAGCCGACCAGTATTAGGTTATGGTACCATAGGATCTGACAAATCCCGTTATCAGACTACACCCATGGTTATGTGTGGGGGTTATGTAGGTAACGACCGAACCTGATGATTGTTAACTTACCATTTGGTGGTTTGTTAATACGAAACGAGAAACGAGTTAGACGAGTCACAAAGGTTTGAATGTTGTTAACGAGACGACCAAAAGTAGTTTCACTATTAAAACGAATACGATTTTGGGACGAGTTAAACGATTTGAAACGAGATACACGATTTGAAACGAGTTAAACGAATTAAACGATTGGTTTTGGGTAGTGATTAGATAATGGGACGGGTGTAGTATGATAGAATCATGGTAGATACGCCGCTGGTACATCTTATATATAAGTGCTTCTATCATGTTACATTGCGTGTCATTATTTAGTTCACTGGGGAAACGATTTTGAAACGATGTCACACCACGAGGTTTTCGAAACGATATAAACCATACGAGTTTTATTAACGAGTTTTTACGAGATGTTTACAAGTTGTTATACTAAAACAAATATTTTTGAGTTAAGAGTCATGGCTACGAGATTTTATAAACTATAACCAATTTGATTTGTGTTGGTTATTTATGTTGCAATACACTTTTCAAAACAAGGTTTGTATTTTCACTCTTGTAGTCTAACGAGATACTGCAACATATAAACGAGCCATGAATCCGATACTCCCATAAAACCTATGTACTCGCCAGCATTTCTTTGCTGACTTTATTTTTACATATGTTTCAGGTGGTATTGCTTGATGTTGCTTGCTAGGAAGCAAGTTCACTTAGGATCTGGACAAGGCCTTAGTGACTTAAAAACAATTATAAACAATATGTAGTTTGTTTGTTTGGTTTAAGGACAATGAACATTTCATAATATTTCAATAAAACAAAACTTTTAACTACCATGGTTGTGGAACAATAATTCTGTCGCCTCACTCCCCGGCGTTTCCGCCGCGGTTTGTTGTTTTAACGCGGCCGGGGTGTGACAGGGGCGGCCTGGAGGGGGTGTGGGGTGGCCGACGGCTCAGGGCCCAAACCTTTCGAGGGTCCAAAAATTTATTTTTTAGTAAAGTTGCGTCGTAGAACTTAGAATATATAAGTACTGAATTGGAAAATGACAAAATGAGGCGTATGGTTTGGTGGTTCCCATGTCACTTTATTAGCAAGCAGGCATTAGGTTCTAATCTTGATGGCTTCTTTTTTAGTTGATTTTTTTCTTTATGTTTGTTACCTATGCATTAAATGCAAATAACATTAATTGACTAATTATGTATCACATTAAATCAGAATGGGAATCATAGTTATTCTCAAATCTGGTTTAAAAATAATTATTTATGTTAATTTCTTAAAATATTATTCAATCTATAATTAGTTTTGTATGTTCCATTCTTTTTTGAAAAAAATCTTATTTTGTTTTTTTTTCTTTCAACTCTGTGTATTTTCTAAATAAATTTGGATATGTTACAATGGTTTTACATGATCGTAAATAAAGATTTTTAAAGTTACGTCGTAACTATTCCGTATTTTCTTAATTTACTCTTACAACGTGTTTTCTTTCTACGTTTCGTTGTCCAAATACGCGTGTGATGTGCTTTTTATCTACGTTTCCACGTAAAAAAGCAGACTGCCGCAACATGCGGGTGACTCTACAAATTTTTAATTCATTTTCATATATTTATAACTTTTTTGTATATTCTTTTTAAGAAGTTTATATTTTAGGGGCCCGTATTTTATCTTCGCACAGGACCCACATATTCTCAAAGATTTTCAGAGACGGCCCTGGAGCAAGACGATATTCATGACATTCCCGGAATAAAATCCAAGTTACATATACCTTTATACCCTTCATATAGCTTAAATTACAAATTAGAATGGTTAAAAATGACAAACAAGTAAAAATAAAAATCTAAAGGTTAATTCTGCCAAAAATAAAAAATTTATTTATCAAAACGCGTTATGGACCGTAAGACATATGTCTATATATACGGTCCCTGGCTGGCCTTACTATTCAATGGTGAGAGTAGCATGGTCTTTGCTATTCATATATATATATATATATATATATATATATATATATATATATATATATATATTAATTCATCACATTCGGATGAACAGTGCTCCGTCAACTTTCTTTGACTATTTTCCCTTTTTCACATTATTTACGAGAATACCATTATATGCATTGTATAGGGAATTTAGGTTGAGTGTTTGTTGATACTTATAAATGTAGCCTATGTTTTTTTTGTTTTGTTTTTTTTTTATCCTTTTAACCTTACAAAATCATGCTATTTTTTTAAGTACATATATTTTGCAAATTATAAAAACCAAGATTTAGTTTTATTGGAGTATGGTAAAATTAAAAAAAAGAACATCGTAATCACAATTTTTATGGTTTTCTCTTTCGATTGCAATACCGTTTCAAATCAAACTTCTAGCAACCGAATACCCGCCGCAAAGCACGGGCATCACACTGGGCATCACACTAGTTTGTTATTATTATATAAGTTGAGTGACTAATTGTAACTTTATAAAACAAAGATAAATCCATGCGGTGACTGTTTGAGTCATCCCTCCTACTCTGAATATATAGATCCTATATCTACATAGATATTTCTTCAAATCACCTCCAACTTGCTTGCTTGCGTAGTGTCCAAAACTTGAGGTAATCAATCATCTTCAAACTGCTGAAACAACACTCTCCAAAGGTAACATTTTGCTCCCGATCAATGCACCACATCTAGATCTTCCATTATTTCAACCTAATTCACCACTTTTATTCAAGTTTCAGTAGTTTTTTTGTTCCCGATCTAGAACGTAATCAGGTTAAATTTTGCTTGCCTGATCTCATTTTAGGGTTATAGTGTTGTTAGATGGCTTCATTTGTTGAGGATACTGATGAAGATTTTTTTGATAAATTGGTGAATGATGATGATGATAATTACAAACCGACTGCGTTATCCGAGAGTAATGTTGTTGATGTTAAAGGATTTGGTAATTTGAGTATTAGTGATCTGAGAGCTGGAGTTGAAGATCTGGATAAATCTGCTACCATTGCCGGTATAGAACCGCATGATCTAGTTTCATCAAATTCGGTCACATTGAATAGTGTTAGTGAAGAATCTGTTGATGATACATTTAAGTTGGAGGAACCGGTGGATTTTGCGGAGAGTGAGAATCCGAGTCATGGAATCGGTGGTGTCAAAGATGAATCTGGCAATGCTGGCAGTATAGAACCGAATCGTCTTGTTTCATCGAATTCGGTTACGTTGAGTAGTGTTAGTGAAGAGCCTGATAATGGTGGAATACGGTTGGAGGAACCGATGAATTTTGCGGAAAGTGAGAGTCAGAATCATGGCGTTAAAGAAGTGCAATGGAGTAATTTCGGTTCTGGTTCTCTGGAGAATAATTTTGATGCGTTTGGATCGGATCCTGACTTCTTTAATGAACTTGGAGATGGTTCGTTTGATCAGATAGGGAAAGAGGATGGTTTTATTAATGGTGAATCAAACAGTGTGGTTGATAATTCATCGCAGGTGAAAAATGTTAATGATTACTCACAACAAGTTGAATTCAATCATACGGGTTCTACGAATGTTAATAGTAGTCAATACTGGGAGAATCTTTATCCTGGATGGAGGTATGATGCGAATACTGGGCAATGGTATCAAGTAGATGAAAGTTATAATGAAGCATCATATGTACACGGGGCTAATAACACAGATTCGGCTTCTGACTGGACTGCTTTGAGTCAGAAATCGGACGTTTCTTACTTGCAGCAATCTATCCAATCTGTTGTGGGAAGTGTAACAGAGACGGGAAAGACTGAAAGCGTTACAAATTGGAATTCGGTGTCTCAATCAAGTCACGATAATGAGAGTTCATCGAACTGGAACCCGGGTTCGCAAGATGTTAATACGGTGTATCCGTCACATATGGTTTTTGATCCGCAATACCCTGGTTGGTATTATGATATGAATACGCAAAACTGGTGTTCTTTGGATGATTATAAGTCACAATCAGCTGGTGTCGCTCAGGATCTGGTCAACCAAAATGGGTTTGGTCAAACTAATACTTATTATAAAGATGACCAGAAAACATATAGTGGGCAGGAACAAGATTATAACTGGAATGGTTCTTTTAGCAATGCTCAACAGGGTTCAACTACTTGGCAACCTAAAGTCGTTGACAATAGTGCCCCTATTGAAGACTTTAGAAACAACCAACAAGTGGCTAACCATGTTGGTCAACAACAATCTTATGATTATGCAAGAACAACCGCCAATGTCAATAATGGGTTTCCTGGATCACAATCGTTTGTTCCCCATAGTCAGCCATTCGGCCAGCCTTTGGAGCAAAGTGAGACGATGAATGTCCAAAAGGCGTATGGCAATGAGAATCAGTTAAGCTATTTGCAGCAGCCCGTTCAAAGTGGTCATCAAATATCTTATGCATCTAGTGCAGGAAGGTCGTCGGCTGGCCGCCCTCCTCATGCATTGGTTACTTTTGGTTTTGGTGGGAAACTGATTGTGATGAAAGATAGTACTGATCTCGCAAATGCGTCCTATGGAGGCCAGGTTAGGCCGTAAATCTTCATTATTGTCAGAGGGTGTTTGGGATTACGTTTTGAAGTGATTATTTGATTATTGCGTTTGTAAAACATAAATAATCTAAAAAAGTGTTTGGATGAAAAAGTGATTATTTGCCTCCAAAACGCAGTTTTGGAGAAGCATGTACCTGCATGCTTTTTCAAAACGCAAAATCTATTTTGAAACGCATAATCTATTTTGAAAACGCAATACCAAACACCCCCTCCATCGTATATCAACATGTTTTAGAGGTCGCAATATTGACCCGTTCACTTATCTATGATTTGACGTTTATCCCCTGTGGGGAAAAGCAGTTTTAAAAGGAGGCGGGTTAAATGGGTTGAAAGTAGCTTGTATTTTTAAAGCATAAAACCTTTTTAATCATTTCCTTAAAAAAATTATCTGTCATTAAAGTGATATAGTTCTTGTAACCATTTTTGACACACTAACTATCTACAAGAAAGAGTGAAAATATTGGACAAAATGTGCTTCAGTCAACCCAAACCGTGTCGTATAAAAAGTAGGGCTGTAAACGAACCGAACGAACACGTACAAGGGTTCATTAAGGAATGAGCATGTTCATGAACTAGAACGTTACCGAATGAGATTTCTTGTTCGTGTCTGTTCATTAAGGAAATGAACGTGTTCATGAATTGTTCACGAACATTTACCTAACGCAAAAGAACTTAAAAAACGTTTATGAACACAAATGAATACACACTAACATATATCCATTTTAGAACAAAATCTGCATTTTTCATCACAAAGATTATGTAGAATCCACCAAAAAATAAAAAAAGCACTTAACATAATTATCAGAAATATGATTAACGCAAAATTAGGAAGGTTGTCAAGCTTTAACACAAATTGAAATTGAAATGGTAAAATAAGGCATGTTGGGGAAGGCATATAGTATAACTAGGTTTTCAAAATTTTAGAAAACTAAAAACAATAAAATAAAAATACAACATATAAAAACCTTTAAATGAAGTAATGAACGAACACAAATGAACATAAGTGAACACATTACTGAACGTTCATGGACATAAACGAACGAACGCAACCTCTGTTCTTGTTCGTTCATTTAACTTAACGAAATAAATTTCTTGTTCGCGTTCGTTAATTTATTAAACGAACGAACATAAACGAACTTCCCGCCGAATGGTTCACGAACTGTTCGCTGAACATTCGGTTCATTTACAGCCCTAGTAAAAGGTATCCTCTTTGACCCGTCACAAAACAGGCCCGAGCTGCCAATTTGCCACCTCTACTGATTTTTGTTTGGATGTATCTGTCTATGCTTCCCTTTTTAAGTTTATTAACCCTCTACTGTTTGTCATGTTGAAGGATACAAATTCGGGGTCAATTTCAGTTCTTAGCTTAGCAGAAGTTGTCACCAGAGGAGCAGGTGTACATGACTATTTTCAAACTCTCTGCCGGTATCCATTTCCTGGTCCACTGTCTGGCGGAAATGTTGGCGGTAAAGAGTTGAACAGATGGATTGATGATAGGATTACACGCCTTGAAACATCTGATGTTGTAGATCATAACAAAGGTGAAGTTCTAAGATTGCTCCTTTCCCTGCTGAAAATAGCTTCACAGCATTATGGCAAATTGAGATCTCCTTTTGGCTCAGACGCTAACTTAAAGGTAACACAAAAAACTCTTTATTTTGGAAGTTATATTTTTAGGCAACTTTTGATCCATTTAACATGTTTCCATTTAACTAATTCTTTTACCCATAGAACCTCTAGAGTTCTAATCAGATCAACTTAAATTGCCACATCTATTTATTCTGATCAGATCAACTTAAATTAGGCTTACATAATTATTAGATGGCAATGCTTAAATTAATATATAGTTTTTACTATTATAATTATTGTATACCTTTTATTTATACGACAACACTATTATAAATTAAAGGGGTTTTTACATATTTCCCCTTGCTAAGATCAGTTATTACATATTTACCCAACTCACAAAATCAATTACATATTTCCCCTTTTTTCTATGAAATTACCCACTTACCCTTACCCTTTTTTAATCCCTTCCTAAAAATCAATTAGCACTAGGTTTGCTTGCGCTTCTGCTTTAGTTTTGAGTTTTGACTCTTTAAATATGCAGGGTTTTTTATATATTCTAAAATGAAGAAATAGCTTACGCCTTTGTAATCATTATGCTTTTAAATCACATATAAAAACTCAAAACTCCATGGACGATGATGTCATGATGAGATATTTTGATGCAAAGGGATATTGGTTTGAATTAATAAATTGATGAGATATTTCGATGCATAGGGATATTGGAGGTTTGAATTAATAAATGTTTGCATCGAGTTGTTCCTTTTAATATTAAGTTGCAGTAATATAATTTTGTAATCCTTTTTCATAGCCTTTTAATAGAACATTTAAAATACAGCAGATGTAGATTTATTAAAATGACAATATTCGTATTTTACTATAATCCTCTCTATAACTCGAAAGACGAATAAGTAATTATATTTATTAAAACTTTATGTTTTTGGAGCAAAAGATTATGAGATAGTATGGTATTAAGAGAAATTGAGGAAATATAATTGAGGAAATTAGAAAGGGGAAATATGTAAATAGCTATTTAATAAATTCATTAAGGGTAAAATAGTAATTCAATGTGAATAGTTTTAATGAAAAGGGGAAATTTGTAATATGTATGGTTTAGGAGGGGGAAATATGTAATTAATTTTATTGGTTGGGTAAATATGTAATAAAGGATCTTAGCAGGGGGAGATATGTAAAAATCCCTAAATTAAAATATACATTACATACATATAAGATTTTATCATAAATATATAATAACTTTATAATTTTTATATAGTTTTATGTATATAGTTTTATAATTTTTATATAGTATCTAGGATCGTTTGTTCAGAGGGATGGGGAGATAGATAGTGACGTTGCCCACCGCATCCAGGTTGGATGGTGTAGGTGGAGAGCTGCCACTGGGGTATTGTGCGATAGGAGGTTCCCAACAAAATTGAAAGGGAAATTTTATAGGGTTGCAATTAGACCTGCTATGTTATACGGAACCGACTGTTGGGCCATTAAGGAAGTACAAGCACGCAAGATGGAGGTGGCAGAGATGAGAATGCTAAGATGGATGTGTGGGCACACAAGGTTAGACCGGATAAGAAACGATGTTTTTAGGGAGAGGTTAGAAGTAGCTAGTATATCAGATAAGATAAAGGAGGGAAGATTGAGGTGGTTTGGACATGTGAAGAGGAGGCAGACGATAGAGCCCGTTAGAGTGGTTGAAACTCTCGAGGTGGAAGGGAGGAGGAGTAGAGGCAGACCCAAAATTACTTGGGATGAGCGGATTAGGCAGGATTTGCAAAAATTGCACCTCTCTGAGAACATGGTCCATGATAGGAGCTCGTGGAGACATAGGATTAAGGTTAAGGATTTCTAGGAGAGGGTACAATTGTGTTTCTAGGTATAGTGTATGGTCGTAGATATGTATCTATTTGTATAGGCTGTTTGTATTATATTTGTCTTGTTTACCATGCACTCTTTAACCACTCATGTTATGTTGGTAGCTTCGTACATACACACATACACCTCATGTTCTATTTGTATAGGCTGTTTGTATTATATTTGTCTTGTTTACCATGCACTCTTTCACCACTCATGTTATGTTGGTAGCTTCGTACACACACATACACCTCATGTTCTATTTATTTCTTTTCTGGGTGTTTTGGAGCCGAGGGTCTCACTGGAAGCAGCCTCTCTATCCCTAGGGGTAGAGGTAAGGTGTGCCTACATCCCACCCTCCCCAGACCCTACAAATAGCTTTGCTATTTGTGGGATTTTACTGGGTATGATTGATTGATTGATTGATTGTATATACTTTACAACATACAAAAAATAAATAATATTATCAAATACATATACCAAAAGAAAATTTATTTTTTCACATACTAAACATACTAAAATAAATAAAATAGACAATGGTTAATGGAAAATAAAGATACAAATAAAAAAGTCGGGTATATAGTTCAGGTAAACGGGTATGTGGTTTCGGGTAATGAGGTCGAGTATCACCTAATCCCATACCCGCAAAAATTTTTAAAACTAATCCCATACCCGTCCCATTTGTTTCGGGTTTCGGGTATACCCCAGGCTCGGGTTTTTTTGCCATCCCTATGCTTAATTAGTAATTACATTCTACATGAATGAGTCAACAAAATTTTTGCTACCAGTGTAAAAGATCTAATTGAGTTTTGATACTTCAATCAGGAAAATGATGCTCCTGAAGTAGCTGTTGCTAGACTGTTTGCATCCGTGAAGAGCAGTGCAGAGTACAACAATTATGGTGCTTTTCCGCAATGCTTGCAACAAGTACCTTCAGAAGGACAAACTCGGGTATTTTAGTATTTGTTTCCCTATAATTGTAGAGAAGCATCAATATTGTTCTGCCCATAATGAAATTGCTTTCTGTTTTGATGCCTATGTATAATGTTTGCATTATAATATAGGAAACTGCTGCTGAAGTCCAAACTCTGCTTGTATCTGGTAGAAAGAAAGAGGCTCTTCTGCGCGCACAAGAGGGTCAACTGTGGGGACCTGCACTTGTTCTTGCAGCACAACTTGGTGATCAGGTCTCTCTATATACACAAAAAAACCCGATTTAACCGAACCAAAAAAAAAACGAACCGCACAAAAAAACCGAACCAAAAATTCCGGTTTTGCATTTTATGGAAACCGAAAAAACCGAACCGAATAACCTAAGAAATCATTGTTTTAATGTTTGTTATATATTGATTTAGGAATTATTATTTTTTTTCTTGAATCTTAAGTATTTATAATAAAAAACATTAACATGTTTATTTATCTTTGAAATGATTTAGGTATTGCCTACAAGAATTAACAAAATTAAACATAAAAATTAAATGATTTCAAAGTATTATAAAAGAAAATGTCTTAACAAAAACTTTGGAGAGACTAAAATTAGATTAGAAGGTTAAGTTTTTTGTGAACAATATTAATTAAAAAGGTTAAATATATAACGTAAATGTAAACATCTAAGAAAGATTCTTAAAATTTTGGATTATACTATTTATTTTTGAATCTTACGTAACTTTGTTCCAAAAACTGAAAAAACCGAACGGTTTTCAAAAACCTAATATTTCGGTTACGGTTTCGGTTTTACCATAAAACCGAACCGTGCACACCCCTAAATTGTCATGCACACTTTGTCATTTTTTTTGTAGTCAATCTCATTTATTTTCTTTTGTTGTGGGACGGGTTGGAATCTTTATTTCAGTTTTACGTGGACACGGCTAAGAAAATGGCTCTTGCCCAGTTAGTACCGGGATCACCTTTGCGGACATTATGCCTACTTATTGCTGGTCAACCAGCAGATGTGTTTGCTGCTGATGCCACAACCGACGGTGGCATCCATGATGCTGTAAATATATCCCGACAACCTACACAGGTAACGATTAAGCTGGTAAACAAACATAGCTAAAAGCGGAACCGTTCAAAGGGGTTGAATGTCACCCACAGTCTGTTACCTATTTGCAATAGTAATGGTTTTATAAGCATAATTAATGCATTCATTAGTTATAATGTTTTTTAAATGGACAAAAAGTGTTTATGGGTGAACACAACCCGACCTGGTCAATTTCTTTTCCCACCCGTGTTGCCACTTATGGTCTCTTACATCTGGTTCACTTACGTAATGTCACTTGTTCCTTTGCTATAGGCTCAATCTAGTGGTAACAGTATGCTTGATGACTGGAAGGATAATTTGGCAGTGATCACTGCCAACAGAACAAAAGATGACGAATTGGTGCTCATTCATCTCGGAGATTGTTTGTGGAAGGAAAGGAGTGACGTAAGTATATATGAATGTATCACCTTCCATGATCTTGATTTTGGGATTTGTTTTGTAATTATATAAAAAAAACGATGCAGATTATTGCTGCCCACATTTGCTACTTAGTTGCAGAAGCAAACTTTGAACCATATTCAGACAGTTCTAGATTGTGTCTCATTGGTGCAGATCACTGGAATAATCCCCGTACATATGCCTCCCCGGAGGCTATTCAGGTCTCACCTCGTTTTCTCTTACTAGAACCAAAGACACAACAATCAAAATATGATTCCCAATGACTAAAAACGTAAATTCCCGTTCACAGCTTTCCCATAAAGGAAATGTTACATCTTTCTGGGAAACCCAAAAAATTCACCAATTTTTAGACAGATACGTATATATGTTTCAGTGCGTTACTTTCAGAATAAACCATGGTGGATCTAAAAAGGATTTTAGGATACGCACATGTGTTGTGAGATCATTTTTATTTTTAGTAAACTTCTGTTACATAAATTTGAAGGATTAAAAAATATCTGAGTTATGTGTATATTTATTTATATATATGTAATAGTATTGCATGAAAATCTTGCACTGTCATCGACTAAATTTTTAAATGAATGAATATAAGTTGAATGAAAAGATAGCTTAATGAATATGAATACCGTGTTAGCTTTATTTATTATTATATTTTGACATAGTAAAGAGAAAAAAACCGTGTTTAACCATTCTAAACTACAATTTTCAGCCGTCCAAGTTTTTTGAGAAACGGAACTTGGTATTGAAATTTTGATATACACGATACCGGTTAATTTAAATAACAATACCTTGTAATTTTGAATGCAAACAGAGGACAGAGGTGTATGAATATTCAAAGCTGCTTGGAAACTCTCAGTTCACCTTGCTACCTTTTCAACCTTATAAACTTATTTATGCGCACATGTTGGCTGAAGTCGGAAGAGTGACAGACTCGTTAAAGTATGCATAATCTTTCCTTATTTCATAAACTTTTTTGCTTATACAGGTCAAACATGATAGATATAAAAAGTAGTTAAAAAATGAAACCGGTCAAATAGGCTGAAAGACCCTAATGAGTCACATGGGCGAAACGTGCTGGCAGATTACCCATTTTGACCCTAACCCATCTTGACCGGTTACCCAACTGCCCATTTTCTCTCCTTAACTTGCTTCTTTTTTTTTCTCTTTCCTCACATGATATCGTCTTGATTCAGATACTGTCAAGCGATAACTAAATCCTTAAAAACCGGACGAATTCCCGAGGTGGAAACATGGAGACAATTGGTTACATCATTAGAGGATAGAATAAAAATTCATCAACAGGTACCATATTTATCTTTTTGTTAATCTCCCCCTAAAATTAAATAAAGATATTATGTATACTATTAAGACTAAATTACATAAATCGTCCTTTAGCTTGACACTAGATTGCAAAGTGTGTCCTTTGTCTAAACATGAACTTTGAAGTTTGATCAGAAGTTCAGAACATCAAAATCATAAGTAAAAATATTATTTTGCCATCTCCTTCTATTCATTGTATATTTGTATGAGTAGATTTAAGTCATTTTGCACCAACATCAAAGTCGGTATATGAATTGAGTACCACCAATTAAGTAAGAAATTCCAAATCTACAAGATCATAACAGAAATGAGGAACAAAGTAAGCCTGATGAATCTCTTTTTAATAGAAATTTTTCATGTCAAAATAATCAACTATGTGTGTTTCCATTGACAACAAGTACGGGTTATAAGCATTGTCAGGTTAATATTTGTGGTTCTTGCGTCGTGTTCGTGTCAACTTTTGTATTCCATTTACAAACACCCACAACCACCACTGACCGCGGCTTCTAGATCCGGATCTGTGGAACGAACGACGGCGACAGCTTTTAGGGTTTCGACGACGGCGGAGCTATCGCGAGGTGCTGCTATAGTGGCCAGCGGCGGATCTGTGGAACGACGACGAATGACCGCTGTAGTGGTGGTGAACATTGCTATGGCGGTGGTGGCCCCAGATTGTATAGAGAGTGAAAGAGAGAGTTGAGAGAAAGTGATTTTTTGAGAGAGAGGGAGGGAGGGGTTTTTTGATTTTTGATTTTAGTGTTTAGGGCAAAATGACCAAAATACCCTCGCATGGGGACCACTTGGTCAGGTTTTAACCATGAAAACTAATTGAGTTAGGGCTAAAGGACATAACGTGCAAGGGTTTGCAAACATCGAGTACGTTTTTTGTACTTTTTGAAGACAAAGGACACACTTTGCAATCTAGTGTCAACATAAAGGACGATTTTTGTAATTTACTCTATTATTAATTAGCAATTTTGTTGTGCATCATGGTTTGTACTTTTAGCTATAGTGGGTTGTATTCATTTTTGTTTTTTTTTTTTCATTCTTTTGTTTATTGTTAGTTTTTTTTTTTTTTTACTTTTAACCCCAATACTTTTACATCTTTACAATTTAACCCCAACAATCTTATTTTTCTTTTTTCTTTTCTGCAGGGTGGGTTTTCTACCAACTTAGCTCCTGGTAAAATAGTTGGAAAATTGCTCAACCTATTTGATAGCACTGCACATCGTGTTGTTGGTGGCACACCGCCACCTGCCCCATCAACATTTGGCGGCAGCGCGCAAAACGACCATCATCAACAACCACAGAAGGGTCTTAGGTTTCTAACTAGTCAATCAACAATGGCGATGTCATCCTTGCTGACATCACCGTCTATGGAGCAAATTAATCAAGGTGATGGAAACAGAAGGATGTTGCATACCCGCAGTGCTTCAGAACCTGATTTTGGTCGATCTTCTAAGCAGGTTGTTATATGATTCATGTCAAAACCGTCCCTTTTATCCCATTTTTACGCAGTTTTCAAAAGGCATTCTTATTGTAATGGTAGGCAAATAATGAAATAACCGCTCTAGCGCTCATTGTTGTGAAACTTTATGTAGGATCAGGACGACACATTAAGAGAAAACTCGACTGATTCACAAAGAAAAGCATCTGGAAATACTTCACGGTTTGGTCGCTTTGCTTTTGGCTCTGGGATTTTACAAAAGACAGTGAGTATGGTTCTAAAGCCTCGTCAGGACAAACAGGTACCATTCATTGTACATATAGGTGTAACTCAAAATAAGTAACTCTTTAAGTTCGCTTCCAAACAAGTTTGGTCGGGTTAGACTGACCTACTTTTTTATACATCTGTTTTAGTTTTATAAATAATGAATATGTGAAATATGATCACAAAAACTGTATTTTTACAAAAATATTCTAATTTTTTATCATAATAAAGCGATCAGGAGGTTTTAATGCATTTTGATACGCTTCGAATAATTTTTAACTTGTTCTATTTGACGTGTTTTCTTTTTAGCTAAATCATATATCTGAACTTAACAATATAAACTATAATTAACAGCTAATGTTTATGTTTGTAGGCGAAATTGGGTGACACCAATAAATTCTATTATGACGAGAAACTTAAAAGATGGGTGGAAGAAGGCGTTGATTCGCCAGCAGAGGAAGCAGCCCTTCCTCCACCTCCAACTTTCCAGAACGGATCACCAGATTATAGCTTAAAAACTGCTTTAAGAACTGATTCTATGAGCAACGGGAGCTCCCAATTTGCAAACCCGACTCCCCCTAGTCATACTTCAGGAGTTCCACCGATTCCAGCCACCACAAACCATTTTTCTGCACGTGGAAGAACAGGGGTTCGAGCAAGGTAACTCTATTTACTTGTCTCTTGTGTTATTCATAGTCATAAATATCGTATGGTGGTGTTTGTGTGTGTCTTTTGGAATTGACTATATACTAAGATAATCAGATTTTAGTGTTTGACAAATGTTTATTATTTAAGAAAGAGTAAAATGCCATTTTTGTTCTTGAGGTTTGTCCAGTTTTGCGATATTCGTCCAAAGGTTTGATTTTTCCACATCTGGATCCAAAAGGTTTGAAATCTTGCCATTTTCATCTGGCTCGTTAACTCCATCCATTTTTCTCCGTTAAGTCAAGGGTATTTCCGTCTCTTTTGCTAACTTAAAGGGTAATTCGGTCTTTTCCATTTTACATAAAGTGAAAAAGACCGAATTGCCCTTTAAGTTGACAAAAAAACAGGAATACCGACTTAACGGAAAAATGGATGGAGTTAACGAGCTGTGGATGAAAATGACAAGATTTCAAACCTTTTGGTTCCAGATTCGGAAAAAAAACCTTTGGACGAAAGTCGCAAAACTGGCCAAACCTCAGGGATGAAAATGGCATTTTACTTTTCATGAAATTAACGGATATTATGGCATTTGTGTGACAAAAAAAAATCCAAAATAAGGAAAAATTGTTTTCCCCTAAATTAGGTGATAGAAATTAATCTGAGTATCATACAACTGATTTTCAGATGCTCATGTTTAAACTCTTTTATAAAGACCATGACACATTGAACATTTGATACTTGTTTGACAGGTACGTTGATACGTTCAACCAAGGTGGTGGAAACCCTACCAACTTATTTCAATCACCTTCTGTTCCGACCATCAAACCTAAGACGAGTTCCAACCCGAACCCAAACTTCTTTGTACCCACAGCTGCCCCCGCACCCGAACAACCAGCAGCCGATATCGCTCCTGATAACTTGGAACAACACACGTCTGGTAACCAACCTCCCTTTACATCCAGAACCAACCAATCAGCAACGGGCATGCAGAAATTTCCATCAATGAATGACATGTCAAACGAAGGATCATTATCAACATCGACATCAACATCCACATCATCGTTCGCCTATGATCCCATATCACGAAGAACATCATCATGGAGTGGAGGTTTGAATCAAAATCTTTCGGTATCTGGTTACAACAGTGAACAAAAAGCAGTTGGAGGGATGCCTCGGCATACGTTTATGCCAAACCATACTGGTTTTACACACTCGTCAAATGATGATCTCCTGGAAGTTGAACTTTAAAGCGCATAAGCTCTCTTGTTGTAAATTGATAGGTTTTGCTAAATTATAGAGTGGTGGTTCTGCAGAAATAGCAGAAAAAAGAGCTCCCACCATATAGTTCATTTGTTGGTTCTTGCAGGAAGAAGCTACGCACCCCGAGGGGCATTTTGGTAAAATGGACGAGATGGTGACTGTAAGGGGCGTTCGTTTCTGAACCAATAATATGGTGAGAACTGTGAGAACGCATAAATCATCTGTACCTGTTACTTCGAATGTGTTTTATATTGATTATAAATGTAATTGTAATGTAATGAGAGGGTTTGAAACTTGAAATACACAATTATACACAATACCAACATATTTTATTATTTTTTTACCCACTCAAGGCAATGCGTCTTCTTAATACATGTGCTGGTTTGTTCGCATTATGAACTTATTGATAAGTTCACTTGTCACATGTGGCAAGACGAATGTTAGTTGAGAGTGGTGGTTGTGAAGGGAATATTTGTGGAAAAGTTAGTTGGGTGATTCCTGATGTTTAGGTTTGTAAATGAACACATACATGGCATGTTTGTGTTCATTCGTGAAGGAACAAACAATCGAACACAGGCAAGTAAATGAAAGAGCTTTCTTGTTTGTGTTCCGTATGTTAAGAAAATAAGTGTGTTTGTGTTCGTTTATGTTTGTCATTAATAGTATACACAAACGGTTCACAAATATAAATGAACACAAGCATAAATGAACAAATAAACAAACATAACTCAAAGTACACTAATTAACCCACTATTATTAATCAAAATTGCTTATACTCACAAATTTACTATTCAATTTCATACACCAATAATTGTATACCACTTAATTGCATGGTATATAATCATATGCTTAATTTATAAGTTTTTATTACATGTTATACATTATAGTTTTCTTCCCTTATAGTATTACTAAAAGTATAAAATGACCCTTATGATCTACTTGTAGGTTTATTAAACCTTACGCTTTTTAAATTTATTTAACAATAACAATTATTATTTTTATTATTAACTCAAACACGTTTCAATAGTGTATTTATTGTTTTGAGTTTCGACTTAGTTATTATTTTTTACGATAACGTTTTACGTTCTAGTCTAAATTTTACGGATTAACATGCCGTAACGCACGGTTTAACGGTTCTGCCGACGTCAAATCTCCGATTTCACAACTCTTGTTGTTTAAGCTCATAGTCATACTCCGATTTCACTACTCTTGTTCGCTTAACCATTCGTCGACGTCAAATCTTATCAGGTTCTTTTTATATCATGCAACTCAACAAATCAAAATACGAGCAAAATATTGGTTTTACCACCAAGTTGTCAAGCAACAACTCCTTATTATCTTCTACGAATCACCTTGAATTTAACATAGCTAGAAAAGCATGGTGAAGATGCAACATATTTACCTGCTTTTGGCCAGAACCCTTCAAACAAAATATTTTTTAAAAAAGTGATTTATTTTTATTATAAAGTTGGTCTACAGATTCAAAAGCCCAAAGTATTCGTCATTGCACAAAACACGTCTCAACTCGAAATATCATCGGAGTATTCAACTAACACAGAGCATCGGTTTATTAAACGAAGTAATACCAACACTTGAGGATAGTCGAAGTCAGATTATTTCCTGGCATATGATCAACCCTGCAATCCAATGATACCTACAAACACCACCAACATCTATGTAAGAAACTCCATCGGTGATTACACGCTCATTTGAGTTCATAAACAGTTGAAACCGTCCGAACCACTTACACCAAAGCAAGTCGGCAGGTTTGAGATTTATACCGCTTGGTTTTGATGGCTTAATGAGTTGTTGTTTGGAACTTTATTATTTATTAGAATATGCAGTTAGTGTGAGGTTCAATAGGGAACCACAAAAAAGTGGGAAACTAGGGAACCATGTAAAAAAAACTCAAAAATTCATTTTTATGGGTAAAAAATTAATTTTATGCTAATCTTTTGCATATAAACACATGTAGAAGCTGTTTTAATAAAAAAAAATTTGTAAAATAAAAAATAGTATAAAAAACAGTTCAAAAACAGCTCCTAAGAAATTATGTAAAAATGTTTTTTATTTGAATGGCTTCTATGAAAAAGCTCCAAAGAAACTATGTAAAAATGATTTTTTAATGATTTGTTTTACATGTAAAATTAGTGGTTCCCCGGTTCCCCATTGAACCAAACCCTATGCAGTTATTTATATGTATTATTTTACAACTTTAATGCAAACTAACAATTTTGAAATACTAATCATTAGAAAACGGTTCAAACCATCTGACCCAACCGTTTTGGTTTTTTGTTTCCAAAACTGTAGTTGGCGATTGTGGAGTTGGGCCCATAACTTTCATCAAAACCGGTTTAGAAGTGTGATCTTTCAGTTTCCTTTCCTTTACAATTCTTCCAAGTTCTCATTGGACTTGCAAGGTTGCCTCTTAAACACGAAAACAATTAAAAAAAAATAAACGAGAGAAGCTTACCGCATGCAACTCTTCCACCAGCATTTCCTGTGCTTTTGCTGAGCTCATGGCCTCCTGAAAGATAAAAGAGTTCAAATAGATTAGATTTTGTAATAACAAAACATACAATGGACGAAAATAATCCCCAATATATTTGCTAGAGAAAGAGAAGAACAAGCCTACGCCATGCCTTAAACCTTCGTAGTTCGTGCAATGTGTGTAAAAGGTGTTAATTTCCATTCTTAACCATCCGGTAAAAGCTTGGTTTAAAAAAGCGTGAAGCGCACAAAAGCGACAAGGTCTAAAATCAAAGCGTGAAGCGCAAATCGCAAAAGCGGTGGGCTTTTCGTACGTGAGGCCCAAGGTGCTTATATATATATATATATATATATATATATATATATATATATATATATATAGGCTTTTAGCATCCCTTACCCAAAATATAGTAATAAATAAGGTTTATATATGATTTAATGTATAAATCATATAATGTACAACCATTTTAGCTGCATGTGTAACACTTTAAAGCACAAAAACACCTTCTGTACAAAAAGCACGCGCCTCAGTGGGATTTTTTTCCAAAAAAGCTCGTTTTTTGTGCGCTTTTTGTACAGAGCTCGCTTTATGTCACACAAGGCGCAACTCTTTGCGCCTAGGGTCGCTTTGTGCTTAAGCGCGCTTTTTTAAACCAAGGGTAAAAGTACATAAATTAGACGTCTCTCATCTAAACCCAGTGTTTTAGAATCAATAACACACATATACATACAAATATATACACATGTGTTTAATTATGAAAAACAAAAAGTTGAAGTTTACCCTTTCCAAGATCGTCAGCATCAGCATGAACAACTACTGCCCTCCCAACGATGGATTGAGCTCCAATCAGTGGAATCTACACATGTTGGCATATTTCAGATTTATTACATCAAATGCGTAATTAAATTCGATTGCATGAAATCCTGCAAGGAAGTGAGGAACCCACCTGCTTATCAACAATGGTGAATTTTGCAGTACCTGAGTTAATAAGAAACCCGTGAGAAGTTAACATTAGAATAATTATATAAACCCGTAAAATAACCTAATTCTTGAATGTAAAGTATACCATCTTCGCCTACGGTGACATTCCCAAGATCACCGGCATGGCGAACCTCATCATCGGGGGCACCATGCTCCTTTCCATGAGGATTGTAGTGAGGACCTACCATCAAAAGGAACGGTTTCGGTGTTAAGATATATCACGTGACACACAGACTAATTCACTTTAAATGATTTCGTTAAGGAACACGTACCAGTTGACATGCACCCATTGGTTGTGTCACCAAGTGCATGAACATGGAAACCATGAGGTCCAGGTTTGAGGCCAGAAAGGTCTCCGGTAACGGTAGTGGGAGCACCTGCGACATCGGTTAATTAAGTAAATTAACTAATATGTTTATTAGTAATACATACAACACCAAAATTTAGAATATAACTCAATTTTCACCTTCTGCCTCTTGATTGAAGAAGATGGTGCCGCTAACACCCTCACTGCTGCTAAGAACCGCAACCGCCTTCACCATGTTTGTATGTGATCTAAACAATTGAATAACCAAATATTAAAAGACCACCTACAGCTCATAGACCAAAAAATATACAAAATATCAGGATTCAACATCGTTGGTTCACGCTCCAAGGCATTTCGGTCCCAAAAGCCAAGATGCGCATCACATACGTGAGGCGCAAAACTATGTACAACCAAATACGCTTCATTCACAACTAGAAGTTGCATATCTCTCATCCGTTTTACATATAAACCTATTTATCAAGTAAACTATAAAGTATAAACCTTTCATAATTTCTTAATTCCTTAAGTTGTTTTTACATATATAGCTCCTATGGAACTATGGACCCATAACATAAGAGGCACGTCTTTTTCCCCTGATGCATTTTCCTCAGGTTCGTCTTTTTTGAACCAAGTCAATATCTTATACGAGTGCAGAACTCCTTGATGATTGGCCCAAATGTTAAATTCTTACAACCAAGATAGAGCTTTTCAAGTATTAGACATCTAAATCACAGAGCAGAACTTATACAAGGTTATGAGCATATGCTTGTCTCACACCATCACAAAAGAGATGTTAATTATGTCATCATAATCAACATTCATGTTCTTCAATTCTATATTAGCCTATTTCTACATCCCAGAAGCGCCCCATTAGGGGTGTAAATGCTCGAGATCAAGTCACTAAAAGCTCGAATCAAGCCGTGATCCCAAAGGATTGTTAGCCCAAATGAGCCTATCCTCTATATAAATTTTATTTGATATATATTTACATAATAATAAATATGGTTATATATAAAGTTAGGAATATTGGATTTTAATAATCCCAACTATTCGCCGTTTGCCACCAACCATCACAACTTCAAAAATAACCACGGGCATTCCCAACTATTAACATATTGGCCTCCAATGGACCCTGACTAACAGAACCCTAACGCGGTTAGTCTCCGGTCGCCGGAAAACTCATTTTTGCCCGGAAAACTCAACATTTTTGTCCCAAACCTCTTTCTAACCTTATTACAGACCATTAGTAACCTTTGTCCAGTAAAAGCCCCAATTATTGAAGTCGCCGGAAAACTTCTTTTTGGCCGGAAAACTCAACTTTTCGGCCGGAAAACTCAACATTTTCGTCCTAAACCTCATTGTAACCTTCAATTGGACCTTTAAAAACCTTTTTCTGGCCAAAAACGGTTTTCCGGCGACCGAAGACTAACGGCGTTAGGATTCTGTCAATAGTTGGGCTGCAAGTGGTTATTTTTGAAGTTGGGACGGCCAATTAATAGTTGGGATTATTAAAATCCAATATTTCATAAAGTTGTGATAAAAGTAACTAAACAATTTAAATCAAATATTCTTTCTTATCAATCACTTTAATACTAATTCTGACGAGATTTACAATCAGACTGTTCTCACATGCATAAACCCTAACAAATGAATATCTAGATACAACACATCAAAGTCACCTGATCTCCACAAAATCAGTTGTGTATAAAACGGAGATTACGAAGATCAAACTGGAAGGATGAAAATAAAACTAAATCAACAAATTCGTTTTCGATCGATACACAAAACGAGATTAGAAGATGAAACATAGGTATAGAAATATACAAGAAAATTAAGAAAAGATGATTCGAATTGACCTCAGAACACCCCTGCAAAGCAAATCGACTGATGATGTGTGTGAATGAGCAGCTGATTGATTGATAGGGCACGGCGATTGTTGTTATATATAGATAATAAAATAATAATAATAGAGGTCGCCGTTAAAGACTTACCTATTAAAATATGCCACCTACCTACCTCACATTCACCTCTATTCATAATCCTCAACCGAACACTCACCACGTCTTTCAAAAGGGTGCTAAACAGATCGTGTTCGTTGGTTGACGGGTTTAATCTGAACCTGAACCCGAAAATTTTACATGAACTCGAACCCGACCTGAACCCGAAAATCGTATCATACATATGAACCCGAACATGACCCGAAGTTTCATGGGTTGACCCGAACACAACCCGTTTAACCCGAATTTTTTAATTTTTTTTTCTGAAATTTATGTACTAAAATTATAATTTACTTAAAAACACAAATTTATATAATAATATCATATCTAAATTATAAAATCTATGTTAATTTCTCTTTTTAAGTTATAATCATGGCACAAAATACACACCTCATAAAATTTATAATATAAAATATATTGTAAAATATATAATATAGTATAAAAGTGTTAAACGGGTCAACCCGCCAACCCGGCTAGGTTGACCCGAACCCGACCCGTTAACCTAAACAGGTTTACGGGTTCAACCTGAAACTGACCCGAACCCATTTAGACTAAACCTAAACCCGCGAATTTTGTGTTAGGTTCGTGTCGAGTTTTCGGGTCGTGTCAGAAATTCACACCTATATCTTTGACCCACCACCACCTCCTCCACTACCAACTAGTCAGGCCGATCAGAGTCTAGTCAGCTCAATTCAACTTTTAACGAACTGATAGCGCGTAGGTCATGAACAGGTCAGCTTATTTATGTCTCTGGTTAAAAGCAACCGGTTAAGTTTGTTTTTTGAGTTTTATATTTTGTTACTTTGTAGCGCTTTTAGATTTTAATGTTAATATTTGTTAAAAGTTGTTTTGATTTTATTTAATAAAAGTTTTACTTTTCATCAACAACCACATGGACTGTTTGTGTATTTTACTTGGAAAATAATAAAACAGAAACAAAAATTACAACCCCTTTTTGATTAATGCCTCCTTTGTTGAATTCATCGTTGGTGATCCCAAGCTCTCTCCTGACGTGTTCGTCCTTAACTAAGCCTTGGTCCTCCTCTCAATCCCCTTGCATCTCTTGTTTATTTCTATAGGTGAGAACATCCCCTTGCATCTCTTGTTTATAGGTGAGAGCTTGAAATTTCGGCCCTCAACACTTTGTGACAATTCTAGTGATTGTTCATGGGGTGAGTAAGGATCACCGCCGACTAATGCGGTATGGGCGTAGAGGGTTGGTGTATTTATTTATTATTTTTGTTTTTTTAAAGGAGTTAAATTGTCATTTTAAAATGTTTTATAGATCTTTTGACAGATTATGTTAGACCATAACGATGTTACAAAATGATAAATACACAATTTAAACATGTAAGATTCGAAGTTAAACCTCAAAAGTATTACTTTTTGTAAAACACATAGAATTTTATTAATAAATCTTTATGTAGTTATCAAAGATATTTAATATTAGTATTAGAGTTCCTATTATGAATAGGATGGTTGGGTAATGGGTGTGGAATTGAATGTATCATAAATTAGTTGGGTAAACCAGGTGTAGGATTGAATGAGCTTCTCCCTAAAGCTTCACCAAAAAACATTATATTCTCCCTAAAGCTTCACCAACACTAGGTAGAGCGGGTTGATATGGATCAATTGTGTCCGTGGCAATGTGACGTGTTACATAATTGAGGGTTTGAATGCATATGCTTATGGTGCATTTGTAATTGATTAACATTCCCATAAAAGATTGCAACATGTGTTGTAACACTCAAACCAGATACTAGGGAATGAGAATAAATAAATCTCAACATACATAAATAATCAAAATATTTAAATGGAGTGTTACAAATTAGCAAAAAAAAAAAAAAAAAAAAAACTGCAATAAAAATAGTGATAATTTAGACAATCCACTGTTTTTGTTATTTATTTCTAAAGTTATCGTTACTTCAATAACCTTGTATCAAAGAGTTTGTAGTATAGTGATACCAAGGTGTTGGTAAAGCGTCTATTCCCATTTGGTTGAGAGTGTTAGTCCTATAGTGGACAAGAGTTAAGATCTGGTACAAATCGTGTTAACTGTAAAAACGGTGAGAGCAGATCCGAGCAATCTAAAATCTTAATCAAGGGATGATGTTGATTATACATCAACCCCTTACAGTTAGTAATGTGTATTAGTATTCTTAAGGGTATTATAGTCATTGTGCTACTTCAATTAAAATACTGGTTGACGAATCAAAATCATATAGAACCAATCGAAACCATATTATAGTCGTTTGTTTGTGGTTTTGGTTATGTTTATTTAGCTAGTAGGTTTTAGGTCAAGTCTTCGTGGTGCGGCCAAAGGAAACATTTATAACTTCTAATTACCTCAAACAAATATTTAGTGGCACTCAGGGTGTTGAACCACAAAGAGTCTGTGGTCCGTGTCAGGATGCGGATGATTATTGATTTAAAATAAATCATGAAGCTTGCTATTTGATTCTTTTTATTTGTTTATTTGGTTTTGAAAAGAAATCGGATTTAACCGACAAATTTACTATTACTATGAAAATGGTTTACTTAAATTATTGCAAAACATGATCACTTGTTGGTGCATACGTCTGTCGACTTCGTCTTGTATCGAGTCTTGTATTGTATTAGATAGATCAGGGCACGGAAAACGAGAAAACTGGGAAAATATGGGAAACTTTGATTTCGCACGAAATCAAATTGCTCATTTCGCACGAAATAGCAATGGCTATTTCGTACAAAATAGCAAGTTGATTTCGCTTGAATGGTTTCGTGCGAAATAGGCTCTCCTATAAATACCAAGTCATGCCTTGTCATTTGTAACGATTCTGATTTCGGTAGCGAAGCTCTGGCGAAGTGTCTACTGCATTGTAATCGATCTGATATCAATAGAAAGACAGTTTAAAGTGATTTCTCGTGCAATTCAGCTGAAATAATATCAATACATCTGTTTCCGCCTTTTGTATTGGTCGAGATCTCTTCTGAACGACTCGTTTGGGTCTGAAAACGATCCTACAAGTGGTATCAGAGCTCAGGAAGAAGAGTTCTTACTATTTCAGCTGCAAATTCTGATTTCTACACCTTCTTTTCAAAGTTATACAAAATTTCACGGTTAAAATGACTTGATTTTCAAGTATAACGTGCAAAACAGTGTTTTAACAAACCCTAGAAAGTTTCAGATCTTAATTCAAAATAAAACCTGATTAAATTGTTAAAAAATTGTCCGAAAGTTGTATTTCGCACGGAAGTGATATCATTTCGTTTGAATGTCGCTGTATTTCGCACGAAATCAGAGCATCTTTTCGCACGAAATCAGATTTTTATTTCATACGAAATCAGATTTCATTTTGGACGAAATCACTTTTCATTTTGTACGAAATCAACATTTCATTTCGCACGAAGGATTGATTTCGCTTGAAAGTGTCATTTCGCATCAAAGTTCATTTCGTGTGAACTTCATTTCGTGGGAAAGTTCATTCCGTGTGAGAAGCATTTCGTTTGAAGTATTTCGTTTGAAAAGCTGTGGTTGTGAAACTTTTTAAACCGAATCATGGAAAACGAATTCTATAATGCCTTTGCTAGTCCAATGACTGTTACTCAGAGTACGTTGCTTGAAAATGAATCGGGGACAACACAAAAACCGCCTAAGCTCATGAGTATCGAGGAGTACAGTGGATGGGCTGAACATTTTGAAAACTGGGTTCAAGCATATCACTTAGATGCTTGGGAACATACTGAATTTCAATATAGTAGACCAGTAGGAGACAATGGGGTGAAAATTGAAATTAGAAACCTGAGTGTTGAGGATAAAAAGAAATACAAAGATGAAAAAAATGATGGTTAGTCTCTTGCAACAAGCTATTAAAGAAGACATCTTGATTTTACTTCAACACAATGTAAGCGCACATTCGATGTGGGTAGAATTGGAATCAAAGTTTCTTGGAAGTGAGGAAATGATCAAAAACAAAAAGTCGCTTATGAAGAAAGAATTTGATTTATTCCGAGGATTAAGAACTGAAAACACCAAGCAGATTATTGAAAGATATTGCAATTTATTGAAGAATATGAAAAGATTAAACATCCAAAAAGATAAAGACGAATTGATTGAAAAGTTGGCTGATGCGTTGCCACATGATGTTTGGGGCATGTATCTTATGATGTTGAAAAATAAACCGGGTTTTGACAAGATAACGCTGAGCGAGTTCATTAAACAACTTGAAGCACAGGAGATGGAACAAAGAAAGATAGCAAGAATGAAGAACTATGATGGAGAACAAGACATTGGTTTGTATTACAAAGGTGGTGTTAGTGATAAAACCAACATTTCTCCAAAAGTTGAAACTGCGTTTAATGCAAAAAGTTCTTCTGAAAGTTCATCTCAGGGATCAAGCAGCAAAACAGGATTTATTTCATTTCCATCATTTGATCCACATTTTTCTGCAATAAAAAGTGGCAAAGTTCTTCAATGCAATATTGCTTTAAATCTTGAGAATGATCAGAATTACTCGGAAGAAATTGCAAAAAGTCATATGTCATTGTTAGTGACTGTGCTAGAGTCGTATGGAAGTTTGGTTGCGGGAAGGATCGGAAATCCAATGTTGACAAAAGAGGATTACGATCAGGTTGATACTGAGGAAATGGAGTTGATGGATATAAAGTGGTGTTTGGCAAGCGTGTTGAGAAGAGCTGAAAAGTTTAAACAAATTATGGAAAGAGATGATTTCTGTTGGATCGTCGTTGACCCTGAATGAGTCGATCAGAAGAGTAGTTTCTCTAATTCAAAGGCGGAATCAGTGAATTAGATGCTCAAACTAAATATAATGCTTCACTTTATTGATTCTGACAACGTTTACAACCTGGAAGCAAATCGGCAGCACTTCGTTACAAGTTCCAAGCCGTTACAAATGAAACAACCATGCACCTATTTATAGAGTTCTGGAACCGCTTATACAGACTGCCATAAAAGCGATCCAGACAAGTTAATGTGGTTCGCTTATATGAACAATGTTCATATAAGCGGTCCAACATGATAGTGTGGGTCGCTTTTATGGACATTGTTCACATAAGCGATCCAACATGCTAATTTACCACTTCTCGTTTCTCGAACCTCGTGCACTGGTTATTCTAACCTATCCTATCCTATTACATGATACAAGACGAAGTCAATAGACGTAATGCACCAACAGACTCCCCCTCGGATATTGACGAAGTCTTCAGTGAACATTCTCTGTTATGCCACCTCTTCAGTCTTGATCATCTTTGCCAAATTCATCATCAGTAGGCCCCCCTCTCATCAAGCTTCCGTGCTTTTAGAGATCATCACCTTGCTTTTCAGCTACAAGCTCTTCCTCACTTACAACTTATCTTCAGACTCCCCCTTAGACTCGGCTCTTCGGGATCGTAATCTGGTTCTTTCCTGTAATCACTCATACAAATGATAAGTAACAATCATTTTAAAATCATCAACCAGTAACCATAAACTGGCACTATACAACTTTCTAAAACACTCCCCCTATCAACAATATTTCTGAATTTGACACTGTTAAAGAATCCAACTCCCCCACAGATTATCATTCAAGTTCAAATTAATGACCTTGAAGATATTCACAATCTGTTTTTTTTTTTTTGAAGTTTTCTAGAAATTTCAAGTTCAAATTAATGAACTCGTTTAGTTTTCGGAAACACAATCAGCATACTTAGATTTTGAAACTCAGCAACTCAGACATCGGTTTATCGAAAATAAAATATAAATCAAAATCTTTTTGTATTTTCTAAAAATATAAAGCAGTAAAGAAATATATACAAACATATTTACAAACAATATTTTTTGTTTTGAGAATGCAACAGAGGATCATATCAGTTTTTGACAAGTCACAAGTACCGTTAAGCTTTAAATCATACTCAGAATTAAACAATTCACTTAGATTGTCGATATACTGATCCATTTAAGTTTTCATACAAATTTCAACTGATTCAGGATACGATTTAGATGTTTTAAGACTTAAACTCATTCATGTGTCCCACCTCTTGAATATACTCCCGTATCCAGAATCCCAATATTCAGTCTTACAGGTGATTAATACTACAATGATATCTGTACATAAATTAGGTATGCGAGGACTGAGGGATCTCAGGTCGATACTTCCGTATGCGCAGAGAGATATCAGTTTCGACTTTTTGGAATGTCCCCTTTAGAGGATCTTTTAGCATTACAACAGCAGCGATTATCAATTTTATTGTTTCATCTGCATGCTGAGGGTTTATGCTGTGTTTCAAGCATTCGGTGAAAGTATTATCCAAGGACTAGGTCAGAACTTCCATTCAGCAGAAGTCCCGGAATAATACCCCAGACATCATAGAGTATAAAAACCTAGTATATCAGAATACGAGACCTTTCAAACGAGATTTCAGGGGTTACCTATATATCCAAGTAGTGTTCCCCACGAAATAAGTAAGTTTGAATTTAAGTTTATATCCCGAAAAAGTTTACTAAGTGTATAAAAACCTATCGACATATCACCAGTGAGACTGTTTAACGCTATTTAATCATTACAATTCTTTAGCATACTGTAACTGTCTACTGATGTACTATCATTTCCTCTTTTTACACAAAACTCAAATTTTTGATTTTATCATGTTTTTGGCTTTTTCAAATTTTCTAATGTTTTTGTATTTTCTAACAATATTTTTCTCCCCCTAAAATGCAAAACCATTAAAGAAATTTGACAAACCGATACTGATAGCTTTGTCTCGCCATCCATTTTCTGCTTCTCATGCTCTGTTTTGCAGAAAATATAACATCAAGTACCCCCATGATTTACAACCAATTGATTTTGACAGTTAGAAAACCGTTCTTTAACTTGTGAGTAATCATGTTTGTTCCGCCGTGAGGGTTTCGGCATAGTCCATCACCACTTATTCAAACCAAACTAACATCAAACATCACAATCATCAACCAAACAAACAAACAACCAACAAACAAACAGCAATCATCAAACACAACACAAACTTATACAAAACAACAAACAAACTCCCTGTCTGACCAAAACCAGGGATCTTCAACCTCTTCCTGTGCAACACTCTTACAATCTTCAGCATCATCTAGCACCTGCACATTCAAACCTTATCAAATACGCAAACAATTTGTCATAAAAATTTCAATCAATAAAGATTGATGCCGATTCATGCTTCGCGATAAAGGAAGCTCCGGCAATTCCAACCACTTAATCAAACATGGTGTCCACCCAGGCCTCAGCAGCCTTATGTGGAACCTTGATTCTAGCAACCTGAATTATAAAGTTTTCAGCCTTGAGCGGTGGAAAATTTGCATCATAAGCAACCACATCTGAATACTCAGACGTTTTCTCTTCAGAAGTTGAACTTATTGTGTCAGTTTTTGGTTTCCAACTTTGTTTCTGTTTCTCATCTTTCATCAAATCAACACTTTTCTTAACAGACCACACTTGACCTTTCGGAGTACCTCTTTTGTAAAAATTTGTTTCTTTCTGAACCTTTTGAGTTTGAACAACATTTTTAGGTTTCCAAATCTTTTGAGGTTTTGTCACACCAACCAATGTTTTCCGACTCCATGATGTTCTCATTCTGAGTGTGTGAGAATTCCAAGTCTGTCTAGAATTAAACCTGTTCGGGTTTGATTTCCAATTTTGATTTGAGGCAAACTTGTTTGTTGTATACCGCCAAGTTTTTCTTGAATCAAATCTGGTTGACCTCGGTTTCACACTCTCAGATTTCTGTGTCTCAACATCAACAAACTTTGGATTTGGACACTTTCGTGCAACATGTCCAATTTTATCACATGTAAAACATACTTTCTTTGAAACATCCTTTGCCTGTTGTTGTTTCTTTTTCATAGCCTCAAACTCTGCATTAGATTGTTTTCCAATTTTGAATTTTTCTTCTTCGGTGAAACTTTTTCCTTGAACAAAATTCATTTTTGTCTGAAAATTGGACCTTTCAGTTCTGTTTTGATTATGTTTCTTCTTATACCCCAAACCAGACTTCATGTTTTTCTTCGTAGAACCAGGTTTGTTATAAGACCCTTTGAAACATTTACCAGCAAACTTCGACATTTCAGACTTCTCAATTTCAACCATCTTGAAAACTTTGTCAATTTTCTCTAAAATCACATTCTGAATCGGGAAAACCACATCCAAGAATAATTTGTCCGATCCAATCATGGTATAAACCAATCCTTTTGAATCATCATTCAAATTCTTCACAGATTTCGTGTCTTTCAGATATCCATCATAAAGATTTCCTTCATCTTCATCCTGTGATTCAGACTTTCCTTTCAAAACACTATCACCCACCTTACATACCACCTCTAATCATCAGCATCATCAGATTTGGTGTAAGTCACATCGATACTTTCAGGTAATTGGTCAGCTATGTTCAAACCCTTTGCCACCTTTTCCTCATCATAAAAAGTATAATTGTCCCTCAATGGTGGTGGTACCTGATGAAACTCCGAACCAATACCCTTTTTACAATTATTAGTATCTTTGTCATCTGGTGTGATATTGAAAATACGTTCGAGAATGTACGAAGAGTTATGATAACTTTGAAGTTTTGTAACAATCTTTTCTTTTTCAGCCAAGACTTGTTTAAGATTAGCAATTTCATCAACACGCTTGTTTAATTCAATTTGCTTTTCTTTAAACTGTCTTTCATACAATTCTTTGGTTGTTAAAGTTTCAGACAATCTCTGATCAAAACTTTTGACTTGGCTCTTCAAAGTATCATAAGCTTCTTGTACTTTCTGACTTGACCATTTTAAAGAATCATACTGTTTTTGTAACTCTAGAAACTTAGATTCTTTCTCAATCCAATCAACACATTTTGTGTCACATTTTTCTTTCAAAACCTTATTTTCTTTTTCAAAATCATGACATTTCTGTGTTAATTTCTCAACTTTTAATTTTAAGCTTTGCTCTGTGTCAATCCTTTCTTTACATTTCAGTTTTAACGCATTTTCAAGTTTGTTCATTTCATTATCTTTTGTTCTGATTATTTCTTCTTTTTCAATACAGGCTTTGCACTTTTCAATGCAATTCCTGCACTTGTTTTCCTTTTTATCAACTAAATCAACATTCAATGAGTCAGAAGATTTTCTTATCTCAGTCTCTTTCAGCACCGAATCTTCTTTCTTAGCTTTCTGATCTACCACTGCCTTCTCCTCTTTTCCTTCTTTCTTTACATCCTTTCCTTTCTCTTCAGATTTCTGTTCCTTTTCAGCAGCAATCTTCGCATCAGCCTTCACTTCTTCAATCAACCTCTTCAATTCTTCTTCTTTTCTCTTTCTCATATCTACTACCTTCGGTAAACTTGCTTCAAAGACCTCTTTCAGCTTGTTCATCAAATCTGGCAGATAGCTTTTATCAGAAAGTCTTTTTGTGTTGAAAATACGCTCACTTGGAAACACATTGGTTACAGCATCAAAATCCACTTTTGACGGATCTACCACTGGATTCCCCTGTGGATCCAAATAACACTCCAATTCTTCATTCCATCTCTTGGCTCTCTGTGCTTCTTGAAATGGTTCATACAACTTGCCAATCTCCCATCTTGCACTGTCTCTTCTCCACCAGGCATCATGCTCTTCTTTTGCCATGTTCTTATATTTGTGAATTACACTCGATTGTCGTGAAATAATCTTGATACTTGAATGAAATCAAATTGATCGTATATGCGAAAACCAATTTGGACAAATAAGCGGAACTGGTTGGACAGATACGCGAACCAGTAACTTTGACCAAAAGAGCGAATCAAGTCGAATAAGCGAACCAACACAATGTATCTATAAGCGGTCCAAATAAGTTCAAACGAGCGGACCAAGACTTGTCATATGAGCGGTTCAGAACTTGTCATACGAGCGGTTCAGATATTGTCACTCGAGCGGACTAGGAAATGTTCAGATGAGCGGACCAAACTTATTTTGGAGCGGTCCAGATGAACTAATGTACGAATGAGGGGCCCAGACTATGATCGTTCGAGCGGTCCAGGGATGTACACTCGAGCGGTTCAAGGCAGTTTTTGGAGCGGTCCAGATGCAAAACTGAACAAATGAGCGGTTCAAACAACTTCTTTTCGAGCGATCCTGAATGTTCGAAAAAGCGATCCTTAGTTTTTAGCCTGTTTTATCTATTTTTAGTCCGAATTTCACTCTAAAACTTTCTAGGGTTTGTAATTGTCCAATAACACACGTCCTGTGAAAAATTCGTCCGATTTTAACCGTGGAAACTTGTCTAAATCAAAAAAGAAGGTGTAGAAGACAGAAAACGGATCAAATTTGAGCTGAACTCTTCTTCCTGAGCTCTGATACCACTTGTTGGATCGTCGTTGACCCTGAATGAGTCGATCAGAAGAGTAGTTTCTCTAATTCAAAGGCGGAATCAGTGAATTAGATGCTCAAACTAAATATAATGCTTCACTTTATTGATTCTGACAACGTTTACAACCTGGAAGCAAATCGGCAGCACTTCGTTACAAGTTCCAAGCCGTTACAAATGAAACAACCATGCACCTATTTATAGAGTTCTGGAACCGCTTATACGGACTGCCATAAAAGCGATCCAGACAAGTTAATGTGGTTCGCTTATATGAACAATGTTCATATAAGCGGTCCAGCATGATAGTGTGGGTCGCTTTTATGGACATTGTTCACATAAGCGATCCAACATGCTAATTTACCACTTCTCGTTTCTCGAACCTCGTGCACTGGTTATTCTAACCTATCCTATCCTATTACATGATACAAGACGAAGTTAATAGACGTAATGCACCAACAATTTCCGTGATGCAAAGTTACTTGCTTTCGTTGCAGGGAAAAGGGGCATTTCAAGAGAGAATGCACTAATCGCGAAGCAAGTGGAGCTCAAAATCCTTTTGGAAACAATGACTATTATAGAAAAGCAATTTATCATCAAGTTGCTCAACAGCCGTATCAATAAGAACAGCAACAAACTGCACATGCTCGGAAGGTGATCGAAGATTCAAAGAAAGCGTGTCTTGTTAATCAAGATGATGGAAGTTCATCAAAAGAATTCAGTTGGGATAAACACATTTCGGCTGATAGTAAGGCATGTCTGATAGATCAAGATGATGAAAGGCTTCCAGAGGGTTTTAGTTGGAAAGATTTCAGTTGGGATGACTATGATCCAAACAGAACTCCAAATCATAAAGTTTTTGTTGCTCAAATTATTAAAGAAAATGGTGAAAAATATACTACTGATGATTACTGGGCAGAAAAAATAAGAAAGCGTTTAGAAAAGAAAGATGAAAAAGTTGTAGAAGAGGTTCGTGAGATAAAGAAACTAGATAAAGAAATTCCAGTGTTTGAGGTTAAAAAGGAAGCTGTTGCAGAAAAAGTGTCTGAAAATTGTGAAAACTGTGAGACTATGAAGAAGCAAAATAGTGAATTGATTCATAATATGAACAGGCTGAAAGAATCATATGATGTCTTAAACAAAGCAATGAATCAATACAACGAGTCAAGTAGTGAACAAGCAACTGCTTTGAAGACACTTCAAGGAGCGTTCATGACGAAGCAGTCAGGCATCAATTATTACATTGATAAATGTGCAGAACTTGAACAAAAGTTGGAAACCCAAAGAATAGAAACTGAAAGGGTTGAAAGATTATTGAAAAGTTACTCATGTGCTTCTTATGTTATTGACAGGATTTATCCTCCAGTTGAAGGCATGAAGGTTTTTGAAGAGAAGACATCTGAAGAGAAGAAGTCTGAAACAAAAGAAGATACTGAAGAGAATAATTCTGGTAAGAAACAAAGTGTTAGCTATAACAAGTGTCCACCCCCGCTTGAGAATGGATATTCTCCTCGAAATCCAAGTTCAGGAAGAGTCAAAAAGGCAACAAACTTATAGTGGGAGTCTGAGTCTTCAAATAACTTGCCAGAAAACATTGATGTCACGTTCACATCATCTGACACTGATCATGAGTCCGAGTTAATAAAGAAAGTAGTCGATCAGGTGTTGGATAAAGTTGAAACGGAGGAGTCAAAGTCGGAGTCAAAATCAGAGTCAAAGTCTGAGTCCGACACATAAAGTCAAAAAGTCAAACAGGGCAAACGGGTTTACAATAAAGAATTTCTGTTATCAAAATCTAATTTGAATGACGAATTAATCAAAGTGGCATATACTTTGAATGATTCAGATAAATTATATTTTGGTGAAGATTTTCCAATAAGAGGTGTTAAAACTGAGATGATCAAAAAGGTTTTCAAACTAATAGAAATTAATGTTTCTGAAATAAAAGATTTAAATCTTACAGAAAAACCTAAACAATACACCTCAAGAATTAAACAAAGGATAAACAAGAAAATGGGTTACAGTTATGGTTCGGATTTTCGAAAGAAACCAAATCATAATGGAAATTTTAAAAATAAAGGATTGGGTTTTATTCCACCGAAAAATTATAAAAATGAGAAAACTTATAAACCAAAAACAGTTTTTGTTTCTAGGAAAATCTTCTGAAGAAGAAAAAGAGCAAGTGTTCAGAAAACAATCAAACAAAGAATTCCTTGCAGAGAAGCAAGAGGAAATGAAGAAAAATGTTGTTCAAAAGAAAAAGGAGACGAGAACCTGTTTCAATTGCCATAAAGTGGGTCATATTGCCAGAAACTGTTCAAAGGCAACCAACACACAACAGGGAGTGTCTCTAAAATTGAAAGAAAAAGTTGTTGAGAAAAGTAAACCACCAACCAAAAGATTTAAAGTTTTTAAAAACTCAACTTTTGAGGTTGGAGAATGTTCAAAAAGGGTATACAACAGGAAAGTTAATCTTGACAATCGCAAGTGGATTGTTAAGAATTCAAAGGATAGTTCTGGTGATGAATCTGATTCCACAAAATCAGAGGAGCCACAAGTTTTTATAAAAGAAGAGAAATCAGTTTCGCCTTTGGATGATGAAAATTTTCCACCATTGCAGGCTGAGAATTTAAAATCAAAAGTTGGCAAAGTTGAAATTTCAAATCAATTCTTTCCTGAAAAGAAAGAATTAGATGTTGAAAAGGTCTTTAACCCCACTGTTCAAAACATTTTTGGAAAAATGATTGATGGGAAAGTGAAGGGGGTTAAAGAATTTTATGAGAAGAAGACAAAGAAACCAGATGAAAATGGTTCATCCCGAGTTAGTATCTGGGATAGAACCTATCACAACTAAACTCTGGACTTGCCGGAGCTCCCAAGTTGGTAATCGTGGAGCAGGAATCGGCATCATTCTTGAATGTGTGTTTGAGTAAATCTACAAGTGGTAGAAAAGTGGGTTTTACCTACAAGTGGTTAATCAAGGTCATTAAATTGAACTTGATTTAACTTTAATTCAAATGTTTGAGAAAACAAAGCGATGAATGAATCCCAATCTTACAAGTGGTAAAATCAACAAAATTTATTTTCCCGAAAAAACCCTTTTGATTAAAACAAACTTAAGTGTTTTGAAATCATAATGGGAAAATAGTTTGTTGTAAGGGGGAGTTATGATTGTTTACGCCGAGTGAATGGCGAATTGAAGCAATTCACAACAGTTGTCACTTTATTTGTACAGTTTGTTTTTTTTTTCAAATTTTCCCAGAAAATCAAAATTGAAACATATTTTGATTTTAGGGGGAGTAAAAATTTTAAGAAATTTCGAAAATTTGAAAAGTACAAAAACATGATAAAATCCAAAAAGCCAAAAACATCGAAAAAATTAAAAAATGAGTTTTGTTGTAAAAAAGAGGAAATGATAGTACATCAGTGGACTATCACAACACGCTAAAGAATTGTAAACTCAAAAATGTGATAAGCGGTCTCACTGTCGATGTGCCAGTAGGTTTTTATACATTCAGTAAATTGTTTTTGAGATATAAACTTAAATATCCTAACTTACTTATCTTGTGGGGAACATCTCTCGGATATATAGGTAACCCCTGAAATCTTGTTTGAAGGGCTTTCTATTTCTGACATACTAGGTCTTTGTGCGTGGTGATATCTGGGGTATTATACCAGGACTTCTGATTTTGCGGGAGCAATAGCCTAGTCCTCGTGTAATACTTTGCATAAGCTTTAATCTTTAAAGCCAACCCTCAGTACAAAAATGATGAAACATTGAAAAATGCTAATCATGTGCTGTTGAAGAAAAGATCCCCAAACGGGACACACCTAAAGAAGAGCCGTCATTTCTTTATACGAACGGAAGTTCTAGCCTGAGCTCTCACAGTCTCGCATTTACCCGTTTACAGATATCATTAGTGTACATTCACCTGTAAGACTGAATATAGAAGTCTGGATACGGGAGTATATTCTGAGGTGGGCACGCGAATAAGTTTAAGTGCCTTAAAACACTAAATTCGTATCTCGAAACAGTTGAACTTTGTGTGAAAATTTAAGTGGATCAGTATACTAACAATCTAGGTGAATCGTTTAGAACTTAAAATGTTTAAAGCTTAATGGTGTTAGTGATTTGTCTCACAATCTGATATAATCCTCTTACACAAACTCACAAAATATTGTCTGTAAATATTTTGTTACTGCATTTCATTAAAATAAAAAATTCAAAAAGATTTTCAGTGTGTTTTAGCATAAAATTTTGAAAAATACAAAAAGATTTTTGACAACTAATAGTGGAGAGTTGATTTTCAAAATTCCAAGTGCTGAACATGATGAACAGTTTTGGGAAAGAGTAAGTGAAAAAGTTATTCTTACAAGTGGTCATAAAAGAATAAATCATTTTTGAATGATTCTTGCAAAGTGGTTTCTGAATTTATGAATTTGCAAAAGGTTAAATTTATGAAACTTATGTTTGTGGTAGAGAATGTGCAGGATTGAAAGAAGGGAAGTGTCAGGTTGTGAATTCCAGACTGCGATCCCAGCTTATTGAAAGGGGGAGTCTGAAGACAGTCAAGAGGGAGTGGTTAGAGCCAGTGTTTAATCCTGGAACTGTATCCACGCAACCGGCTGATGCTGAAAAACTTAAAGAATAAAGAGATCTGATCAAGAGAATTAGAAAGCTCAAGAGCCAGATCAGCATCCAAGGGGAGATAAGAAGGAAAGAAAAGAAAGAGATTGATTAAGGATGCTTATAATGGAGAATCTTTGGAGAGAACGAGGAGACTGATAAAGACTGAAGGTTTGACAACCGAAGACTCAACACTTGAGGGGGAGTCTGTTGGTGCATACGTCTGTCGACTTCGTCTTGTATCGAGTCTTGTATTGTATTAGATAGATCAGGGCATGGAAAACGAGAAAACTGGGAAAATATAGGAAACTTTGATTTTGCACGAAATCAAATTGCTCATTTCGCACGAAATAGCAATGGCTATTTCGTACGAAATAGCAAGTTGATTTCGCTTGAATGGTTTCGTGCGAAATAGGCTCTCCTATAAATACCAAGTCATGCCTTGTAATTTGTAACGATTCTGATTCCGGTAGCGAAGCTCTGCCGAAGTGTCTACTGCATTGTAATCGATCTGATATCAATAGAAAGACAGTTTAAAGTGATTTCTCGTGCAATTCAGCTGAAATAATATCAATACATTTGTTTCCGCCTTTTGTATTGGTCAAGATCTCTTCTGAACGACTCGTTTGGGTCTGAAAATGATCCTACATCACTTGATTAGAACTTATAGATTGGAACAATGCTCACATCTGGTTTGATAATTGCAAGACCTAGGGTTCCTACATGTTTTAGATTCCATTTCGTTGCAATTGATTATTAACGGGTTTAGTGTTACGAGGCATAGGAGCCAATAGCTATCAACATCACAAGGAACGGGTAAAACTGAACTTCGTTACCTAGAACATGTAAACCCTAGCCTATGTTAAAGCATAAACTGCATGATCCCATTTCACAAAGTGAAATTTAATTCTTCAGTCAACAATTCATGAACTTGCAACAAATGCAAAAACAATTAACATAAACTTCAAATAAATCAAACAACTAGTCACAAATTAAATCACAAAAAAATGTCAAAACCCTAGAATCTTACAAAAATGTAACACCTCGTAAAACCACGACCAATACTATAAAGACACGTGTCATGAAAGATAAACGTGTCATAAACCGGATCAAGTTGAAAGATGTATGGTAGGATTAAAATGGTCAACATGTTAATTTATACCTCTGAGTGACCTATTTATAAATCCCAAACCTTAATATATTGTATAAACATCTGATATATATTCAAATCCGGTTATTTCCGATAATGCAAAATTCAAATTTGCAAAAGGAATAGACCCCATGAGTTTTACGACAAATCCTCACACTTTGATCTTTTTCAAAAGACTACAAAACAATGCCATTGCATGGCCACACTCCCTAGATGTCTCAGGTCTAAACATATGGTCCCATCCTGCTGATAATGACTGTAGATTCGAGCTATAAAAGTTGCATGGTCAAAGCCTAAGAGTTTAAAAACTTTTGTCTTCTTGCCATCGGTTAAGGACCGTTTGAGAGGCAGCTTACAGTCCGCAAGGACTGCAACTGGGCGATACAATTCAAGGTTGGTTACGGACCACATCAGTCTGGATTTACGGTCCGTAAGAGGTGAATACGGACTGCAAGGGTTTTTGCTTACGGTCCGTATGGTTGTCGCTGGCAGTTAAAATTGACAGTTGCCTGTTACAGCAGGTTGCACCGACTTATAAACATGGTTTTCGAAATTCAGGAGCTTGGCCAATGGTTTTCATGCATAGGGACACCTGGGATCATCTGGGAACATTTGTAGACTTTGTTGTAATGATCTTATGGAATTTTAAGTCCTATATAAGAAACTCAAGTTGCAACCATTTCATTTGCTCACTTCAACTCACTTCAAGGACTTCTCTGGAGCTTCCTGATCTTCTCACAAGTTTCCTTAAGTTCCAAAATCGTGCTTAGGACCTTTGTAAGTGTCCTTAACCTCCTAATTTCAGTTTTAATTAGTTTAATGACCAAAGTCAAACTTATCGTAATTAAGGTTTGACTTAGTGATTAATCACTAATGGTCCAGTCATTAGCCAAATTGAAAGTAGCTATAAGTTGGTATTATGTAGATAATAAACCCCTAAGAGGGCACCTACTGATTATCACCCTAACTTGGTCAAATGTCGGGTCAAACCTAATACTAAAAAAGTCAACAGAAAGCTAATTTTCAAATAAACACATAATTAACAATGTAGAAGCCATGAAACCTATTATATCACTTGTATAACTTGGTAATTAATGTAAGAACATGTCTAAGCATGTTTAATCCGACAATTTCAAGTTTAGGCTCGGTTCGCAACCGAAAGTCGTGAAAGTTGACTTTTGCCTTGACTTTCAGTTCTGACCCAATTTAGACTATTTTAGAAATGCCTTAGAGTTCCATTAGGACCAGGTTATAAGTTAGTATAACCCTCTGAGATTATACAACTTGGTTCCTAATTTATCCTATTCATTTGCATGTTTCCGTTATATGCTTAAATGTTGACCATTATGCCCTTTTTACCTTAAAACGAGATTTTAGAAATTGTGAGAAGATAGAAACCTTTATTACTGATTTATAAATGTTTTCTAAAAATTTGACATTAGTTTGAGGTATAGATTAGGAGTTATGCTCAATAGCGTAAATTAAAAGCTTTTTATTAATTAAACGACATTATTAGCATAAGGCCTATCTAAACCCGAATTTTGACACCAAACCTTTTACCCAATGATGTAATATAATATTTTCGGATTTTTGAAGATTTTTATTTATTTTTAAACTGAGCGTAACATAGGGTTCTAGCTTTGATTCGGTAATTGTCGATTATACCCTTTTCTTGAATAAAATGAGTTTTACATAAAATTTTGATACCAAACCTTTTGCTACTGATTTTATATAATAAATAAAATATTTTAAGCCTTCTGGAATGATAAAAATATCAGTTTTTCTTATATAACCCGAAAATCGCTTAAAAGCGACTTTTTACATGTTTAAAACACATAGTATGAGTTAAAACTATTTTAAACATATAAGACTTAATACCTACTGATGTTCTTACCAAATTCTTATACTTTAAAAGTAAGCAAAAGTTTTAAACTCAGAATTCCAGATTTGACCTTTAAAGCTTATATGAAATTACCAAAATGCCCCTTCGGTGCGTAGTTTGGTTATAAATAATAAATTTCACACATATGCAATACCCTACTGATATAACTTAATAAATTAAGTATTTTTACTGATTATATCAGACCTGAACCTCAGATTAATAAATAAACTTTTTTATAACCTTTAAAATGACCAAAATACCCCTACGGGGCTAAATTTGAGTTTAAATTCGTTTTGGGCATATTGGAAGATATCCTACTGATATCACAACATATTTAAGGCATATTAACTTAGGAAACCTATATATGACTCTTATGGTTACCCGTTATGCATTTTCGCGTTCGGTACGGTTTATGTAACTAGTCTGCATAAATTGACCGAAACGGGTCAAACCTTATCATTTTTATCTCAAAAATCCAGAATGTGTTTACTTTACCCATATTATACAAGTCTTTAAACTTGTCGGGTCTAAACCACATTCTAAACCGGTCTTCGCTTAATCTTGCGTTTTTAATCGTATATCTTCCTTTAAAACTAACCGGTCAAAGTTTAGGCTTAATTAAGACCCGTTAGGAATCTAATAGGTTATTAAAACCTTCGTTCCAGATTTAGGAGCCCAGTAAAAGCTACATGTACTTGCTTGATTGTATACGGCTGGGATAAATTGTATAAATTTGCTAAGGTAAATCCTTTTAACTTATTTTCCGTTATACGGGCTTGGGATACGGTATTATAATAATGCCGCTTGGTCGGGTGTGTAGTTATTTAAATCGGATTGTGATTAATATATTTACATAACCCGTTTTAATCTATTTTGTTTGGTATATGGCCTTTGGGGGGTTAATGACCATGTCCCGGATATGATTGGCATCATTCATTGAAATGGCCACGACTTAAGCACGGGGTGTAGGCATACACCTGACAGTTGCATATGTATAAACGGTAATCCACAATAAGGAATTCTCCTTATGGGCATTATACCAGTGGTGTGTCAGTTAATCTTGTCCGGCTCTTCTAACCGGCCCTGACGGACGACAAACATGTAAAAACTGTATACAGGATTATTTTTAAAATAATAGTCCCAAGTTATAAAAGATATTTTGTGCCATGTGCATTCAAATCAATTTTCTTAAATGTTTTCAAAATGAGTCAGTTAATTGTATTTACCAGTGTAAACTGACGTATTTTCCAAAAAGGCTAAGTGCAGGTACTAGACGGAATAGGCTGGCTACCCTAGCATCAATAAAGAGTCTTGCAAGCCTAGATGTTATAAATCTGTTGAACAATGTTCCTTTTATCTTTGATCCGCCCGTGGATCTTTTACAACCGTTTTTGTAATACTTGATATTACTTTTCATTCAGTTTGCGATGTATTTATCTTTTGCTTCCGTGCATTTAAATTGTGTTATTTGACTATGATGATATCAACTACGTCACGATACTCACCGCCGGGCCCACCGACAATACGTGGAAATATCGGGGTGTGACAGGTTGGTATCAGAGCCAACATTGAGTGAATTAAACACTAGCCTTTTGTGTTTAATCTCAATGACACAGTTTGCACATTCCTCAACTTCCGAGTCTAGACTAAGAACATAGGACTAATCCTAATTCATTTTATTTTGCTCTTTATATGTTTCCTTTGTTGTTCTCCTTGTTTATGTTGACATGATCAAAAATGCCGCCACGAAGAAGAGGAGGAAGAGGAAAGGCGTGAATTACTGGCCATGATCATGAAGCTGGAACTTCTCATCGGCGAACTCCTTCGGTGACAATGAGCACGAGTCCCCAAGAAGATTGGAGGACGTATTTAGAGCCCGCGAGGCGTTCGGTCTCGCTAAGCTCTTTGCCATCATACCATGACTCCTTCGAACTCCATCAAGGCGATGAGTCCGATCATTCTCGCCGTTCCTACCTTCCACTGCAGCGGTCGGGGTCGCACCGCGCCTTTGCTGACCCGACCCCGTTCTTCCAGAGCCGGTTCAACCCGGCCAACCAGATGCAAGAACCAATGGGTTTTAACCCATTGGGACCAGAAGATCACTTCTCCGGAGACCATGCTATGGACATGGATGAAGACACGGATCCCACCGAACCACCATCCGGAACCCCTACTCACCCCATCGAGATTTCAGATGGGTCGTCCTTTCATGGATCACCTTATCGTGGTCCAGACAGCTACGAGGCGAGATTCGCCCAATATAACTGGGTGTTTACTCCCCCTACCACTCAGCACCTCAGCAGCAGCAGAAGGATCCCTCTGAGGATTCATGTTTTGTAGCGGTCACTCCACCGCCACCACCGCTGTCAGTACAGCAACCGCCTCCGGAGCTACCGAGGCGTAGGAGATCAGGAGCACGGATGTCCGTGCGAGGAGGAGATTTCCATTTCAGCATCCCTCAGCATTCAAGTGGCAGTCATTACCCGCCACTATATGAAGACCCACAGATGGGAGGGCCTTCAAACCCCATTTCCGAGGTGAACTCTGCGCCAGTCGCACCACCAGTGGGTTATGATAACCCGATTCCTGGATACGCCGGTTCAGCGGCGTACAACCCTTTTGAGCAGCCGGCCTATACTAACTACAACTACGCTGAAGTTGACCCTTACCTGGTAGCGGCAAACTACAATGCTCTTCATCCTGAAGGGCCCTATGAAGCTCCCTGGGGAGTAGGATACCCAGCCTATGGGTACCAACACCCGCCACCACCTCAACCTCTGCAGCCGCAGCTACCGCAGAACCAGCCGCCACAACAACAGGAGATCCTTCAAAGGTTGAGTCAGGTGGAGCGGGAGGTTCGAGAAGAGCGTAGAAGCCACCGGGGTTTTCTTAAAGGCTTTGCAAGTTTAATCAAGGGAAAAAAGCAAGAGGGATTTTTGAAGATTCCTTATTTATTTATTTAATTGTATTGTAATTTCCTTGTTTCAATCAAGTCCCTGCGTGGACATCTATTTCTATATTCAGTCCCTGCGAGGACTTGTATTTCTAGTTTAGCCCCTGCGTGGGCAAGTCGTTTCTGTTAAAGTCCCGTTTAGGGCATTTATGTACTCTTTTTATTTAAATTATGGAATGTGTTAAATTTAAAATTTCAGTTTTCATAATATGAATGAAAATAATATATGAAATAAAATAAAGTATCATTCCTTTTAAGATAAATCTGCCATTATATATTAAATAAATCTTAATGGCAAAGCCTAGTCCATATGTCATATTAAGACAAGGGCCATGATGGTAGTTTCTTATTAAGATTCAAATTCTTGTTAACATATGAAAACATGTTAACACTCCTGGCAAGATGTGATTCGATAAAATCACATAAGTCATCCTTATATTGGACCCTTCCAATTCCTTATTATTTAAAACATCCAGTAGTGATGTAATACCTGCGGGCCATATTCATTGTCATATAAGACAAAAGTCAGTAGTAGTCTATGACTCCCTGTCAAGAAAGGTAATGAACTGCGTTCAAACCTTAATGCTTTGATTCTATAAAATCATAGCTTGAAATTTAAAAGTTTGTCCTTGTGACCTGGCCTTTTGTGCCATTATAAAATGTTAATAAATTATGACTAAGAATAATTATAATGAAAATCCTGAATGTATATGCTTAACAAATTAACTAATATGGTTTATAAATACCATGGTTAATAAATCATCAAGGATGATAATAGTGTTGTAGACCTCTGAATAAATCATTATCATTTACCTTTGTAGCAATCAAGCTTCATGGCTGGGTCAGACGAAGTCAACAGTCACCCAAGGGAGAATCGTGATATTTCCAGAGTTAATGTAGCAGGAGCGGAATTGCAGGCATTAATAGATAATGCTGTTACACGAACTCTGGATAGACAGTTCAATGAATCTAGTGGTACCCATGTCAGGACTCAGTCTGTACCACACTCAAAGCCACCCTCAAGAACTCATACCGTTCACAAGAGTGATTCTCATCACTCATCAAATCAGAGGAGTGTTCCATCTAGGAAAGTTGTGCTAAATCAAGAACCACGTGATAAGGGTTGTTCCTATAAGTATTTCGTCTCCTGCAAACCCAGGGATTTCACTGGGGAAAAAGGAGCCATTGACTGCATGACGTGGCTAGACGAGATGGATACCGTGGTTGATATCAGTGGTTGAGCTGATAGAGATGTTATGAAGTTTATATCTCAGTCGTTTAAAGGAGAAGCACTAGCTTGGTGGAGGTCTCTAATCCAAGCTACTTGAAAGATCCTGTTGTACAATCTGTCTTGGGATCAGTTTGTCGCTTTGATCAAGGAGAATTACTGTCCTCAACATGAAGTTGAGAAGATCGAGACCGATTTCCTGACATTGGTTATGAAGAATTTGGACTGTCAGGCGTATTTAACAAGCTTTAATACCATGTCTCGATTGGTTCCTTACTTAGTGACGCCGGAACTAAAACGGATAGCCCGTTTCATTGGGGGTTTAGCCTTGGAGATCAAGGCCAGTGTGAAGGCATCTCGACCTGCTACTTTTGTAGGATCGGTTTCGCGACCTGAATGAGTCGTTCGGAAGAGCTCTCGTACGTTTCAGAGGCGGAAACTAAGAAACGCACTAGAAAACAGCTTGAACTACACTTTAAACCTCTTGTATATTCAATTAACAGTGTTTACAATGAGAGGAAATACCAGCAGCACTTTGGTATTACTTGGCCTGACCGTTACAAATGAACTAAATATGACAGCTATTTATAGAACAAGACTCATCGTTTGAAACTTTTCAAACGGACATACATTTCAAACGAAGACCTTCAAACGGCCATGCTATTCAAACGACAACTACCACTCAAACGGTTGAACCTTCAAATAGTCAACATCTTCTTTAACTAATGTATCTCATTGGACCATCACATGGTTGCTTCTCATTGGACCTCCAAGCATTTATCCATCATATAATTGGGCCTCCAAATGGTCCAATAACATCAAACGGCTACATTTAACTAACAAATCCAATGTTTCTTGTCATTTTGTCTCATGTTGCAATGATGATGACTTATGATGATGTCATCTATTATGATGTCATCATCAATAAAGATGACATCACGCTTGATCAGATCCGCAACGAACCCGAGACTCAATATTAAGACAAAGACGACAAATGACTGCACCAACAGACTCCCCCTCAGATGTTGACGAGTCTTAAGTGTCGAGTCTTCAATAACTTCAGTCTTTATCAGTCTAAACGCTCTTCTGAAGTATCTCACAGTGTAAGCATCCTCAAGTCTTTCTCTTCTCTTATCATCATTATCTACAGACTCCCCATGAACAATCTATACTTGGATGTCTTCAGACTCCCCCTTTCGATATGTTGGGATCGCAGCCTGGCTTGTTGAAATCACACAATCTTCAGGTATCGGAACCTGGTTCTCTATCACTTCGAAACCTGCACATCCTCTACCCAAAAATAAATTTTCTGATGATAACTTGTAAAAACAATCTCACCAGCTAATGAACCACTTGCAGGAATAATACAATCAAAGAATGATTTTACAATGTTAATCTTTGATAAACCACTTGAAGATATATTTTAGTTTTTCAAAACAACACACTCTCCCAAACCATCTGTTCATCATGTTTAGCACTCGGAATTTTGAAAATTAGCTCTCCAACACCAGTTGTCGAAAATCTTTTTTATTTTTGTTCAAAATTTATGCTAAAACACACTAAAAATCTTTTTGGATTTTAATGTAATGAAATGAAATGCAGAGAAAACAAAATATTTATAAACAATATTTTTGTGAGTTTGTGTAAAAGGATCATATCAGTTTTGTGACAAATCACTAACACCATTAAGCTTTAAAAATACTCAGTTCTAAACAATTTACCTAGATTGTCAGTATATTGGTCCACTTTAAATTTTCACACAAATTTCAATCGATTCGAGATACGATATTAGTGTTTTAGAAACTTAAACTTAATTGTGTATCACTCCACTCGAATATACTCCTGTATCCAGATCCCAATATTCAGTCTTACAGGTGAGTATACCACAGATGATATCTGTAAAGGGGTTATGTGCGAGGGCCGTGAGAGCTCAGGTCGATACTTCCGTATACGCAGAAAGATGACGGCTTCGACTTTAGGTGGGTCCCCTTTAGAGGATCTTTTAGTTACAACAGCAGCGACTATCAATTTTATTGTTTCATCAGCTTGCTGAGGGCGATGCTATGTTTCAAGCATTTTGCAGAAAGCATTATCCGGGGACTAGGTCAGTACTTCCATACAGCAGAAGTCCCGGGATAATACCCCAGATATCACTGAGTATAAAGACCTAGTATCTCAGAATACGGGACCTTTCAAACAAGATTTCGGGGGTTACCCATATATTCAAGAATAGTTACCCACGAATCAAGCAAGTTTGAATTAGGTTTATATCTCGTTTCAATTTACTAAATGTGCAAAAACCTACTGACACATCCGCAGTAAGATTGTTTATCACTTTTAAACTTTCCAATTCTTTAGCATGTTGTGATAGTCCACTGATGTACTATCATTTCCTCTTTTTCACAACAAAACTCATTTTTGATTTTATCATGTTTTTGACTTTTTCAAATTTTCTAATGTTTTTGGATTTTCTGAAATTTTCTACTCCCCCTAAAATGCAAACACATTAACGAAAATATGAAAACAAACTGTACAAAAACATGACAACCGATATCAAATCACCTCAATTCGCCATTCACTTGGCATAAACAATCAGAACTCCCCCTATCAACAAACTATTTTCCCATTTAGATTTCAAAACACTTAAGTTTGTTTTAATCAAAATGGTTTTTCCGGAAAATAAGTTTGATTGATTTTACCACTTGTAGATTTATCAAACAAATGTTCGGGGATGTGGTTCATCATCTTGTCTTCCAAGCAGATGTAGGAAAATACAAGTACAAATTAATGTCCTTGATTTACCATTTGCAGTTCAGAAACCTCTGTACCACTTGTAAGAAATACACAAACAAACCTTTTTACCGTTTGCATGATTGACGTTGCCGAATAAAACTCAAGAAAGATGCCGATTCATGCTCCACGCTTACCAACCTGGGAGCTCCGGCAAGTCCTGAGACTTACTGTTCATAATATGTACCATCCCAGTCACAAACCAGGGATGGTTCAACCTTTTCTTTCTTTGTTTTCTTCTCATAAAATTCTTTAACCCCTTTGACTTTTCGATCAATCATCTTGCCAAAAATATGTTTTACCTTGGGGTTAAAGGCCTTCTCAGCATCAAATTCCTGTTTATCATTATAAAATTGATTAGAAATTTCAACTTTACCAATTTTCTTTTTATAGTTTTCAGCCCGGAGTGATGGAAACTCCTCATCATTCACAATCGGAACTGAATTTTCATTTTTTTCTTCAGCTTCACATTTTGAAACAACTTGTGGCTCAACTGACTTTGTGGAATCAGTTTCATCGCCAGAAGATAGCTCCTCTGATTTCGATCCATCAGAATCATCGCTAGAACTTTTACCAACTTTCTTAGCAACCCATTTCTGGTTATCAGATTTAGCTCTCTTCTTGTAAAACTTGTTCGAACTCTCACCAATTTCAAATATAGAATCTTGAAACAATTTTGTTCTATCAATTGGTGATTCGAATTCAAGCACTTTCTCTTTGACTTTACGAAATACTCCCTGTTTTGATTGTTTTGCATTAGAACAATCTTTTGCAATATGTCCAATAGTGTTGCATCTGAAACAGGTTCTTGTATCTCTCTTCTGTTCATTTTGCTTCTTTGCAAGGAACTCACTATTTGATTCCCTCCAGAAACTTGTCTTTTCTTCTTCATCAGTGGACGTACCTGAAACAAATGACATTTTGGATTTAAAATCACGAACATATTTTTCATTTTTCTGTTTTTCTGTAGGAGTAAAACCTAAACCTTTCTTTTTGAAATTACCGTTATGGTTTGATTTCTTTTGGAAACCTGAACCAGAACTGTAATTCTTTTTCTTGTTTAATCTTTGTTGTACTCTTGAGGTGTAATATCTTGGTTTTTCATTAAGACATAAGCCTTTTATTTCAGAAATATTAATTTCTGTGAGTTTGAAAACCTTGTTTATCAATTCAGTTTTGACACCTCTTATTGGAAATTCCTCATCAGAATATAATTTGTCAGAATCATTCAAAGTGTATGCAACTTTAAACAACCCATCATTCAAATTAAATTTTGATAACAGGAATTCTTTGTCATAGACTATTTTTCCCTGTTTTTCTGTTTGACCCGGAGTGCTTGACTCAGACTTTGACTCTGACGCGGACTCCGACTTTGACTCCTCTATCTCATCGTTTTCTAACACATGATCCATGACTTTCTTCATTAATTGAGACTGTTGATCAGTGTCAGACGATGTAAACACAACATCAATACTATCTGGTAGATTGACTGACGACTCTGACTCCCACTGTAAATTTGTTGCCTTTTTGACTCTTTCATCGTTTGGGTATTGTAGGATCGGATTCCGACCCGAACGAGTCGTTCAGAGGCTTTCTCCTTGGTTTCAGGTGCGGAATAACAAGAAACTAAGGTAGAAACAGCAGGCAAATCACTTTAACTACTTGTTTATTGATTTGACACTGATTACACTTCAAATCTCGCACCGGCAGCACTTCGGCACGATTTCTACACCATCTATTTATTTCTGGACCTCTCCAAGGGTATTTATACAATTTCTGGTCCACCCCAACGTCACGTCCGAATAAGTGGACCAGACCTTAAGTTCTGGACCTCTCCAACGGCATGTCCGTATAAGCGGTCCAGAACATTGCCGTATAAGCGGTCCAGCCTCTAAAACACATAAACTCTCTAATTTTCTCGTAAATCACGCCCTAATCTATACAATACAATGTAAGACTCGATCTAAGACGAAATCAACAGATGTCGTGCACCAACAGGTATCTTGGCAAATATCCATTTTCCAGTGGGGGTGGACATTTGTTATAACTGACACCTTGCTTCTTACCAGATGACGTCGTGTCCTTTTTCTTGTCATTCTTTTTCTTATCAGCAATCTTTTCATCAGCACTTTTTCCAGCTTTTTTCTCTTCAGTTACCTCATCATCTTCCCATACCTTCATACTTTCAACTGTCGGATAAATCCTGTCAATAACATAGGAAGTACATGAGTAACTTTTTAACAAACGATTAACTCTTTCAGTTTCAATTCTTTGAAGCTCAAGCTTTTGTTCCAAAGCAGCACATTTTTCAATGTAATTGTTTACAACTTTCTGCTTTGTCATGAACGCTCCCTGAAGTGTCTTCATCGCTGTAGCTTGTTCTTCACTCGTTTGGTTGTATTGATTCATCATTTTGTTCAGCACATCATAAGACTCCTTCAAACTGTTCAAGTTGTAAATCAAAGTGCTGTTCTGCTTCTTTACAGCTTCACAGTTTTCACACTTCACTGGAATCTTTTTCGCATCAACTTCTTCATCAACTTTGAATTTTGGAACTTCTTTCACCTTTTGTCTTCTTACCACCAGAACCTCTTCATCATCACTGCTCACCGGTGTCTTGATCTTTTTCTTTTTCTTCTTGACCTTTTCATCTTCACTATCACTTTCAGCAAGCAGTTTCATATCTTCTTTATATTTTCTTGCCCAATATTCCGTATCATCATCACTATCATCTACAACCTTTGCCGTAAAAGCAGTGTAAGCTGTAGTTTGATCAGGAATATAATCATCCCAGGTAAAATTTGCCCAGCTAAAACCCTCTGGTAATCTCTCATCATCTTGATCAATTATCAAAGCACTACCATCCCTTCTTTTTCCATACAATCTATCACTATTACCCACACAAGCTCTTTTTTCAGAATCTTCAATCACATCTCTTCCATGTGCAGTTTGAGCTTGATGTTTATGTTGTTGAGATGATTGTTGACCAACTTGGTGATAGATGGCTTTACGATAGTAATCATTGTTGTTGTTGAACGGATTTTGAGCTCCACTTGCTTCACGGTTAGTGCACTCCCTCTTGAAGTGTCCTTTTTCCCTGCACCGAAAACAAGTGACTTTAGATTTGTCAAAATCTAAAGTAGAAACATTTGCATCACGAAGATCATCTCTCCCCGTGATTTGTTTGAATTTCTCAGCTCTCCATAACACACTAGCCAGACACCACTTTATGTCCATCAGCTCCATCTCTTCAGCATCTATCTGGTCGTAATCTTCTTTGGTTAACATTGGATTCCCGATACGACCTGCAACAAAACAAGTGTAAGATTCCAAAACCATTCCTAATAAAGACATTTGGTTTTTGGCAACTTCCCCAGAATAATCTTGATCATTTTCAAGATTCAACACAATGTTACACTGTAATTTTCTCCCGTTTTTAGTTGCAGAAATGTTTGGATCAAAAGATGAAAATGATGTGAAACTGGTTTTGCTGTTGGACCCAGATGATGGACTTCCAGATGAATTCTTGGCACTGTAGGCAGTCTCAACCTTTGGAGATAGATTTGAAGATTTCTTCTCATTTACCCCTGCCTTATAATATAACCCGATGTCCTGTTCACCATCGAAATCTTTCATTCTGATAACTTTCCGTTGTTCCATTTCTTGAGCCTCTATCTTTTCAATGAACTTACTGAGCGTCAGATTACTAAAACCTTTCTTGTTTCTGAGCATCATCAAATATGTGCCCCAAGTCTCATATGGCAACGCATCAGCAAGTTTCTCGATCAACTCATCAGTACTCTTTTCAATACTCAATCTTTTCATGTTAGCAAGCAAGTTACAATATCGTTCAATAATCTCTCGTGTACTTTCATTCTTTAACCCTCGGAAAAGATCAAATTCTTTCTTTAGAAGAGACTTCTTGCTTTTAACCATCTCTTCACTTCCTCAAAACTTTGAACATAATGCTTTCCAAATCGAATATGACGTTCCATTGTGTTGTAAAAGCACCATAATATCTTCTTTCACTGCTTGTTGAAGAAGACTTAGCATCATTTTCTCATCTTTATACTTCTTCCTAGCATCAGCAGTAAGATCTTTTATCGGAACAGGCTCTTCATCATCATTCAAAGGTCGAACATACTTTGTCTCGACGCATTCCCAAGCATCAAGATAGTTAGCTTGCACCCAATTCTCAAATCGACCTTCCCAACCTTTAAATTCTTCGATGTTCATTAGTTTGGGAGGCTTTTGCATCGTCCCTGTTTCGTTTTCCAACATCGTGTTCTGTGTAATACTCATCGGTGTAACTGGAGTAGCGAATGCGTTGTAGAAATCCTCATCCATTTTTCCGAATTTTAAATGAGCTGTATTACCTTGTAAGAATACCTGACAAACAAACAAACAATCAGTTTAAAGATTTATCAATTAACAGAATAAAACTGATACTTGAACTGATGAATATTCCGAGCGGACTAAAAGTTGACACACTGTACAGACAACTATGATCCGGATCAAATTCGAATGACCTGACCCAAGCAAACTTTGAATTAATTTTTGTGACCTTTTCCAATGACCTGGTTCACGAAGACACGAACTTGACCCTTTCAAATCACTTCGCAAACTGAAACTTGTATCAAACGACCTGATGACCGGTATCTAAAAGGGCTGTCACTTAGTGGGCTTCAAATTGTCTGAACAAACTAAAAGCTGATTGGGCCTCACACTTAGTGGGCTGACACTTAAATGTGTCACATCAACCGACAACCATTCTTTCAACACTTGAATCTTTCAAACCTCTATAATTGGACCGATCAATTCACATTCACCGACAAACATTCACATGGTTCAATGAACATTAATATTCGGTTTAAATGTTTTTTTTATATATGCAGCCGCCCAAACCATTAACTGTTAACACTATGGTATTATTGGACCTCCAATATGAAATCAGTTAGACTGGTGGCCGACAACATTAATTCCAACATGTGACCTGATTCTTGTTTCAAATGTTCAAAATATTTCAAACGGTGAACAACTTTTATGTGATAACCTTTCAAACGGTGATCATATTTCAAACGGTCAGGTTATCTTTCAAACTGACAAGATTAATTTTCAAACGGACACGATATATTTCAAACGATATGATCATGCTTCAAACGATAAGTTCAAACGGTTATGCATTTTCAAACGATAGGACATGCTTCAAACGATAGATTCATTTTTCAAACGACAGGAAGCATTATTCAAACGATAGGAAGTTGATTTCAAACGGAAAGGCAATGCTTCGTTCAAACGGACACCAATTTTCAATCAATTTTCACCACTTTTACTTCGATTTTTGACCTGAAATTCTCAAGGCTTATTAAAACACCATTATGCACATATTGTGAGAGTTTCAGCCGATTTCAACCGTTAAAACTTGTAATTTTCGAAAAAGAAAGATGTAGAAGGAGAAAATGCAGCTGAATTGTATAGAACTCTTCCTCCTGAGCTCTGATACCAATTGTAGGATCGGTTTCGCGACTTGAATGAGTCGTTCGGAAGAGCTCTCGTACGTTTCAGAGGCGGAAACTAAGAAACGCACTAGAAAACAGCTTGAACTACACTTTAAACCTCTTGTATATTCAATTAACAGTGTTTACAATGAGAGGAAATACCGGCAGCACTTCGGTATTACTTGGCCTGACCGTTACAAATGAACTAGATATGACAGCTATTTATAGAACAAGACTCATCGTTTGAAACTTTTCAAACGGACATACATTTCAAACGAAGACCTTCAAACGGCCATGCTATTCAAACGACAACTACCACTCAAACGGTTGAACCTTCAAATAGTCAACATCTTCTTTAACTAATGTATCTCATTGGACCATCACATGGTTGCTTCTCATTGGACCTCCAAGCATTTATCCATCATATAATTGGGCCTCCAAATGGTCCAATAACATCAAACGGCTACATTTAACTAACAAATCCAATGTTTCTTGTCGTTTTGTCTCATGTTGCAATGATGATGACTTATGATGATGTCATCATCAATAAAGATGACATCATGCTTGATCAGATCCACAACGAACCCGAGACTCAATATTAAGACGAAGACGACAGATGACTGCACCAACAACTTTTAGGTCAGTAGCTGATTTATCTTTACCCTTACTCTGGATGCAGTCAGGCTGAGATCGCTTAAGAACTCTGAAGAAGGATAGAGGAAACGTGAGGATGATAACTCACGACGTTCAGACAAGAAGCGTAAGGGGAACACAGACCACAAGAAGAATTCCGGGTCTAACAAGGGTAACCAACAAATGGATGAGAAGCCTAAGTGCAAAACCTGCCAAAAGCGTCATTTTGGAAAATGCAGGTTTGAATCAAAGTCTCAGTCAAAGCCGATTGCATGTGGGACACGCAAATCCAAGGAGCATAAGACGTTAGACTGCAAGAAGATAAAGGACGCGACGTGCTACAACTGCAATGAGAAGGGGTATATTAAAACAAACTGCCCAAAATACGCCAAGAAACCTGAGGAAGGCAAGAAGACCAATGCTAGGGTCTTTCAGATGAATGCACAGGAAGCGATCCAGAACGACAACGTGATAACAGGTACCTTCCTTATCAATGATATTTATGCTAGGGTATTATTTGATTCGGGTGCAGATAAGTCATTTGTTGATGATAAGTTTTGTAAGTTATTAAATCTGCCTGTTAGAACCCTAAGCATAAAATATGAAGTAGAATTGGCCGATGGTACCATAGAAACTGCTTCAACCGTGTTAGATGGATGTTTCATATCCATTAGGAACCACTCTTTCCGTTATCCTTGTTTCCTTTAAAGCTAGCTGGTTTCGACATAGTAATAGGCATGGATTAGTTATCTCATAACCAAGCCCAGATTGTTTGTGACAAGAAACAAGTGGCGATCAAGACTCCGTATGGTGAGCAACTTACCATACAAGGTGATACTCAGTATGGGTTGCCTAAGCAAGTGTCTGTGCTTAAGGCGTCAAGGTGTATAAAGAAGGGTTGTGTCATTTACATGGCACAAGTGACTATTGATGAGCCGAAACCCAAGATTGAAGACATCCCTGTCATTTCCGAATATCCAGAGGTATTCCCTGAAGAACTACCTAGTTTGCCACCAGATAGACAAGTGGAGTTTAGAATCGACATTATTCCTGGAGCAGCACCTGTTGCTAGAGCACCTTACAGGTTGGCACCGACAGAGATGAAAGAGTTAAGGACTCAACTGGATGATTTGTTGGCAAAAGGATTTATTAGACCTAGCTCATCTCCTTGGGGAGCACCAATTCTATTTGTAAAGAAGAAGGATGGATCGATGCGCCTATGCATTGATTATCGCGAACTTAACAAGGTCACAATCAAGAATAGATATCCATTGCCCAGGATCGACGATCCGTTCGATCAATTACAAGGGGCGAGTCACTTCTCCAAGATCGATTTGAGGTCAGGCTACCATCAACTGAAGGTTAGAGATGAAGATGTGCACAAAACTGCATTTAGGACTCGTTATGGTCACTACGAGTTCCTACTGATGCCCTTTGGGCTCACTAATGCACTAGTAGCATTCATGGACCTCATGAACCGCGTATGCAAGCCCTACTTGGAAAAGTTTGTCATCTTCTTCATTGATGACATTCTTATTTGTAGGATCGCGTTCGGCCCTGTTTGAGTCGATCAGAGAAATTCCTATCCAAATCAAGAGGCGGAAACTAATGATTTGGTGCTATTCTAGCTGGATTCACTTTAATCTTGCTGTATTATTGATCAATTGCACGAATACAAGTTCCAACAGCACTTCGACAGCACTTCGTGGCTTGTCGGAAGATAAACACCGTAAACTATGTGTGTTATGGTTCGCTATAAGGACCACTATATATAGACAAGTTGGGTTCGCTTATACGTACATGCACGTATAAGCGGACCTATAACATGACACATGAGCGGACCTAACATCTTGACTCATAAGCGAACTTGATCAAGACCATGACACAAAAGCGGACCTAGGTATGTATACATGAGCGGACCTATTACAATCTAGTATTTCTAGGTTTTCGTGTCATGTCTGATCTATCCAATACTAAGACTCGATGAAAGACGTAGTCGACAGACGTAAGTGCACCAACAAACTCCCCCTCAGATGTTGACGGATTCTTCGAGTCTTCATAAATGCCAATCTACAATCTTTATCCGTCTTCAATCTTCCTTTGAAATATCTGTCATTTCAAGAATCCTCGTTCTCTTTCTTCATCATCAACAAACTCCTCTCTCTCGAATGTTGACACGGTGTCTTCAGACCCCCCTCTCAAATAGCTAGGATCGTAGTCTGGAACTCAATTTTCACAGGTTCTTAGATCGTAACCTGACACTTCAGCACAGAATCATCACCTGGCTCAAATCCTGTAAAATCTCTACCCAACCATAAGTTTCTATTAAAAGATTAAGCCTTCAAACTTTTTAGAAACTTGTACCAGAAACTATATTAATGTTTTTACATTCAGGATCTTTTACTGGCTCTTATCAAATAAATTTACCAACTTCACACATACTCTCCCAAACCAGTTCTTCAAGTTTAGCACTTTGAATTTCGAAAATTAGCATCTCAACACCAGTTGTCGAAACTCTTTTTGACTTTTTCAAAATTTATGCTAAAACACACCAAAAATCTTTTTGGATTTTCTGAATGAAACATATCACTAACACCGTTAATCTAGATTACATATTAAGTTCTAAACAATTTACCTAGATTGTCAGTATGTTTGTCCACTGAAATTTTCACACAGACTTCAATTGATTCGAGATACGATATTAATGTTTTAGAAACTAAAACTTAATTGTGTATCACTCCAGTTGAATATACTCCCGTATCCAGATCCCAATATTCAGTCTTACAGGTGAGTATACCACAGTTGATATCTGTAAAGGGGTAATGTGCGAGGGCCATGAGAGCTCAGGTCGATACTTCCGTATACGCAGAGAGATGACGACTTTGACTTTTGGTGGGTCCCCTTTAGAGGATCTTTTATTACAACAGCAAAGATTATCAATTTTATTGTTTAATCAGATTGCTGAGGGCGAGCTTATGTTTCAAAGCTTTTTGCAGAAAGTATTATTCGGGGACTAGGTCAGTATTTCCATACAGTAGAAGTCCCGGAATAATACCCCAGATATCACTGAGTATAAAGACCTAGTATCTCAGAATACGGGACCTTTCAAACAAGATTTCGGGGGTTACCCATATATTCAAGAATAGTTACCCACGAATTAAGCAAGTTTGAATTTAGGTTTATATCTCGTTTCAATTTACTAAATATGCGAAAACCTACTGACACATCCGCAGTAAGATTGTTTATCACTTTTAGCTTTACAATTCTTTAGCGTGCTGTGATAGTCCACTGATGTACTATCATTTCCTCTTTTATGCAACAAAACTCATTTTTCAGTTTTATCATGTTTTTGGCTTTTTCTAATTTTCTGATGTTTTTGGATTTTCTAAAATTTTACTCCCCTAAAATTCAAATACATCTAATGAAAATAGAAAACAAACTGTACAGAACATGACAACTGATATTGAATTGCTTCAATTCTCCATCCGTTTGGCTTAAACAATCAGAACTCCCCCTCACAACAAACTATTTTCCCATAATGATTTCAAAACACTCAAGTTTGTTTTAATCAGAATGGTTTTTCCGGAAAATAAGTTTTATTGATTTTACCACTTGTAAAATTGGGGATTAAATCATCACATTGTTTGCCAAGTTTATGAATGACAGTTAACTCAAGTTCAATTTAATGACCTTGATTTAACCACTTGTAAGATCAACCTAGTTCAAATTCTGAACCACTTATAACAATCATAAACATACAACTCAAACCTGTTTTTCAACCAATTACCATCTGTTGGTTGAATTCTCAAGGTGTCGATTCCTACTCCTCGCTTACAAACCTGGGAGTTCTGGCAAGTCCTGCAAAACCTCAAACACAGATTTAGAAGGATGCCGATTCATGATCCACGATACCATCTTGGGATCTCCGGCAAGTCAGGTTTTTATTCTTTGAAAAATATATCCACCCAAGCCTGACCTTCCTTGGGTGTAACAACATCTTCTTTATCTTTACTTTCAACAGGCTTGTAAATACGTCCTTTGGAAGCATAAAAATCTTTGATACTTTTGGCCTTACCATTGACCATTTGTCCAAAGATACGTTTCACATTTCCGTTGAAAGTTTTCTCAACATCAAATTTCTTCTTGTCAGAATAAAATTGATTTGAAATTTCAACTTTTCCAACTTTCTTCATAAAATTTTCAGCACGTAAAGGTGGAAAATTTTCATCGTTCATAGTTGGAACTTTCTTTTCAACCTTTTTCTCAACATGTGGCTCCTCTGATTTTATGGAATCAGATTCATCACCAGAACTATTACCTGAACCTTTCACAACCCATTTTTGATTTGGCACATTATCTTTTCTTCTTGGAGCACTCTTTGAACATTCTCCTTTCTCAAAAGTTGAATTTTCAAAGCCAGTAAACTTCCGGGTTGACAGTTCAGTCTTCTCAACAATCTTCTCTTTCATTTTACCAGAGATTTCCTGTTTTGGCTTGAATGCCTTCGGACAATCCTTCGCCACATGACCAGCAATCTTGCATTGAAAACAGGTTCTTTTTTCAATCTTCTTCGGAACTTCATTCTTCTTCAGTTCTTCTTGCTTCTTGGCAAGGAATTCTTGATTCGTTTGCTTTCTGAATGATTGTTCTTTCTCAGCCTCTGATGTTTTCCCTGAAACAAACATAGTTTTTGGTTTATACATTTTTTCATTTTTATAATTTTTCGGTGGAACAAAACCAAGACCCTTCTTTTTGAAATTACGATTATGGTTTGGTTTCTTTTGGAAACTATAACCACAATTGTAACCCATTTTCTTGTTGATTCTCTGTTGATCTCTTGAAGTGTATGATTTAGGTTTTCCATTAAGATTTAAATCTTTTATTTCAGAAATATTAATTTCTGTGATTTTGAAAACCTTTTGAATCATATCAAATCTGACACTTCTTATTGGAAAACTCTCATCAGAATATAATTTGTCAGAACCTTTCAAAGTATATGCCACTTTGACCGATTCATCATTCAAATTAGATTTTGAAAGTAAAAACTCTTTATCATAAACCCGTTTGTCCTTTTTATTTGTCGGCTTTGACGAATCAGACACAGACTTTGACTCTGGTTTGGACTCCGGATTTGACTCCTCACTGTCATCTTTATCCAACACTTGATCGACCACACTTTTTATCAACTTTGACTCATGATCAGTGTCAGATGACGTGTACGTAACATGAATACTTTCTGGTAAGTTATCCGACGACCCAGACTCCCATTGCAAATTGATTGCTTTATCGACTCTTTCGGAATTTGGATTTCGAGGTAAAAATCCATTTTCGATCGGGGGCGGACATCTATTGTAGACCACACTTGATTTCTTACCAGAAGTCTTCACATTTGCTTCATCTTTTGTCACAGATTTCTCTTCTTCGGATGTCTTCACTTCTTCAAACGTCTTCAGATTTTCCACAACTGGATAAATCCTGTCAACAACAAAAGAAGAACATGAGTAGCTATCTAATAACTTTTTAACTTTCTCAGTTTCTATCTTTTGCGTGGCTAACTCCAACTCGAGATCAGCACATTTCTTGATATGAAAATTCGCATCATCAAGCTGTCTAAGATACGCTATTTTCAATGTATTCATAGCCACAGCTTGTTCACCACTCGAATCTATATACTTGTTGATTTCTCTGTTCATTGTATCATACGATTCTTTCAACTTGTGAATATTGTGCAACAACTCATTGTTCTGCTTAATAAGCGAATCACAGTTCATGCACTTTTCTGGAACTTTAACTTGTTCTGCTTCAATCTTCACTTCAAATTCAGGAACCTTTTTGACGGTCCTGTTCGGTTGCAGAAACTCAGCTCTTCTCTTTTTCTCAGCTTTAGCTTCAGCTTTTAATCTCTCTTCCTCTTCTTCAAGCTTTCTTCGTCTTGCTTCAGCAGCTTCCATGACCTTTCCTGTTTCGTTCTGCACATTTCAAATCATAAGCATTAGCAAAGAAAGCAGTTGAAGTAATTTTGGACATCTCTTTGGCCATAAGATCTTTATCTGGGCAAAAATCATCCCAATTGAAGCCTTCAGCCAATTTTTCATCATCTTGTTCTGCTAGACACACTTTGCTGTTTGTTGGAAGATACTTATCCCATGTAAAATTTTCATATTTGCCTAGACATGCTCTTTTTGAACCATCAATCACATCTCTTCCGTGAGCAGTTTGTGCCTGATGCTGTGCTAGTGGTGTGACTTGGTGATAAATCGCCTTTTTGTGATAATCGTTGTTACCAAAAGGATTTTGGGCTCCGGTAGCTTCACGATTTTTGCACTCCCTCTTGAAATGTCCCTTTTCCCTGCAACGAAAACACGTAACTTTAGATTTATCAAAGCCTAAAGTTGAAACATTTGCATCACGGAAATCATCTCTTCCCGTAATTTGTTTAAACTTTTCAGCTCGTCTCAGCACGCTAGCCATACACCATTTAATGTCCATCAATTCCATTCCTCAGCATCAATTTGATCGTAATCCTCTTTCGTGAGCATTGGATTACCGATCTTTCCGGCCACAAAACTACTATAAGATTCCAACACCATTCCCAACAAAGACATTTGATTCTTAGCAACTTCTTCAGAATAATCTTGATCACTTTCAAGATTTAATACAATGTTACATTGAAGTCTTTTTCCGTTCTTTGTTGCAGAAATGTTTGGATCGAATGATGAAAATCTTGTGCTGCTAGATCCCTGGGATGACTTCTTTTCAGGAGAATCTTTAACACTGAAAGCAGTTTCAATTTTCGGAGAATGATTTGTCCTTACAGGAACACCACCTTTGTAATACAAGCTGATGTCTTGTTCTCCATCATAATTCTTCATCCTGGCTATCTTCCTCTGCTCCATCTCTTGAGCTTCCAGGTGCTTGATGAAATCTCCCAGTGTCATATTCTTGTAATCTTTTCGATTGGATCTCAGCATCATCAAGAATGTTCCCCATGTTTCATGTGGAAGCGCATCTGCAAGTTTTTCAATCAATTCATCAGTATCATTCTTAACTCCAAGTTTTGACATATTTCTCACCAAGTTACAATATCTATCAATTATCTGCTTGGTACTTTCATTTTTCAATCCCCGAAATAAGTCAAATTCTTTCTTCATGAGAGACATCTTATTCTTGAGCATATCATCACTTCCCGTAAACTTTGCTTCCAATTCTGTCCAAATTGAATATGTAGTTCCATCATGTTGAAGCAGTATCAAGATATCTTCTTTTATCGCTTGCTGAAGCAGACTCACCATCAATTTCTCATCTCGATATTTCTTTTTGTCTTCAGTACTCATCTCTCTAAGTGTTAACGGAGCACCATTTGCAACGTTGTTTTTTGTGGGCCTAACATATTGTTCCTCAGTGTGTTCCCACGCATCAAGATGATAAGCCTCGACCCAATTTCCAAAATGTTCAGACCACACATTATAATCATTAATATCCATGAGTTTAGGTGGTTTCTGAGACGTTCCGGTTTCATTTTCAATCAAAGCACTTTGAGTCATTGAAATCGGGGTTGCAAAAGCGTTATAGAATTCAGTGTCCATTGTTCAATTTGTTCAAAGTTCACAAAAATCCAAGCTTAGGCAAAATTGATCACAAAAGCGGAACCACTAAAGTGTTCACACGAGCGAATCTTCAATGTCACAAAAGTGGATCTTCACTTGTTACAATAAGCGGACCAGATAGACTGACCAGATGAGCGGACCAATGAGTTGGCCAGATAAGCGGACCAGTCGAGCGAACCAATGAGCGGATCAAATAAGCAAACCTGGTCGAGCGAACCTATCAGGTGATTTGGAACGAAGCTTTCGAGCGAACCTGTCAATTGAAGCGGATCTGTCTGATAAATTCAAGCGAACCTACTCAATTGATGTTGTTGGAGCGGATCTGATATGTAATTTGGAGCGAACCCCTTAAAGCGAACCTATCAATTTTTGGAGCGGACCTAACTGGTAGCTTGGAGCGAACCTTCCAAAAATGACCTTTGGAGCGAATCTAATCTGTAATTTGGAGCGAACCAGTCAAGCTGATGTCACCTTTTGCACAAATCCGAACAAGCGAACCCCTAAAAATCTTACTTTCTAGGTTGATTTTAGATCTGAAAAGTTCAAGGGTTTACTAGTTCATGATTCCGAGTGCTGTGTGTGATTTTGAGCCAGTTTAACCGTGAAAATTTTGAAAATATGAAGAAAGTGTAGAAAAATAGATGAAATCGAGCTAAAATGGCAAGAACTCCTCCTCCTGAGCTCTGATACCACTTGTAGGATCGCGTTCGGCCCTGTTTGAGTCGATCAGAGAAATTCCTATCCAAATCAAGAGGCGGAAACTAATGATTTGGTGCTATTCTAGCTGGATTCACTTTAATCTTGCTGTATTATTGATCAATTGCACAAATACAAGTTCCAACAGCACTTCGACAGCACTTCGTGGCTTGTCGGAAGAAAACACCGTAAACTATGTGTGTTATGGTTCACTCTAATGACCACTATATATAGACAAGTTGGGTTCGCTTATACATACATGCACGTATAAGCGGACCTATAACATGACACATGAGCGGACCTTACATCTTGACTCATAAGCGAACCTGATCAAGACCATGACACAAAAGCGGACCTAGGTATGTATACATGAGCGGACCTATTACAATCTAGTATTTCTAGGTTTTCGTGTCATGTCTGATCTATCCAATACTAAGACTCGATGAAAGACGTAGTCGACATACGTAAGTGCACCAACATTATTTATTCAAAGAATCAAGCTGACCATGAGAAGCACCTTCGTTGTATTCTTAAACTTCTTCAGCAGTAGAAACTCTATGCCAAGTTTTCAAAATACGAGTTTTGGCTTCGCGAAGTCCAATTTCTTGGACATGTGGTTAGCGAGCGTGGTATCCAGGTGGATCCGCTAAGATTGAAACTATCATGAACTGGCAAGAGCCAAAGACGCCCACATAAATTCGTAGTTTCTTGGGTTTAGCAGGATACTATAGGCGATTTATTGAAAACTTCTCAAGGATTGCAGCACCCCTAACCTCATTAACTCGTAAGAATATCAAGTTTGATTGGGGACCTAAGCAGCAAGAATCCTTTGACATTCTCAAGCAAAAGTTGAGCAACGCACCTGTGTTAACATTGCCTGATGGAATAGAGGAATTTGTAGTATATTGCGATGCATCACACACTGGTATGGGGTGTGTGCTCATGCAGAAGGGCAAGGTCATTGCCTATGCTTCCCGACAACTAAAGGTGCACGAGAAGAATTACACCACCCACGATTTGGAGTTGGGTGCCGTTGTGTTCGCACTCAAACGTGGAGGCATTATTTGTATGGTACCAAGTGTGTGATCTATTCTGATCACAAGAGCCTTCAACATCTGTTTAATCAGAAGGACTTAAACATGAGACAGCGTCGATGGATGGAGACTTTAAATGACTATGATTGTGAAATCCGATACCATCCAGGCAAGGCGAATGTAGTCGCCGATGCCTTAAGTAGGAATGAAAGGGTTAAGCCCATAAGAACAATGCCAAGAGCATTGAATTAAAGAACAGTTTGAATGAAAGACTGTTAGCCGCGCAAAAGGAAGCTGTATTAGAAGCTAACTATCCAAATGAAAAACTAGGAGTCACTGCAGAACAATTATCATGTGGCAAGGATGGAATCCGAAGATTGAATGGACAGATATGGGTTCCAATCTATGGAGGACTTAGGGAAGTGATCCTTCAGGAAGCCATAGTTCCAAGTATTCTGTTCATCCTGGCTGTGACAAAATGTACCAGGATTTGAAGGCAAATTATTGGTGGATTGGCTTGAAGAAGTCTATAGCCACTTATGTGGCCAAATGTCTGACATGTGCTCAAGTTAAGGCAGAACATCAGAAGCTTTCAGGTTTGCTACAACAGCCTGAACTTCCCACCTGGAAATGGGAAATGATGACTATGGATTTTATCACCAAGTTACCAAAGACAAAGCGAGGAAATGATACTATTTGGGTCACAGTTGACAGGTTGACTAAGTCAGCCCACTTCCTACCTATTAAGGAAACAACTCAGATAAATTAGCTCAACTATACGTGGACGGGATTGTATCTCTCCACGGAGTGCCAGTGTCTTTTATCTCTGATAGGGATACGAGATACACGTCTCATTTTGGAAAAGATTTCAACAATCCCTAGGCACTCGATTAAACTTCAGCACTGCCTATCATCCTCAGACGGATGGTCAAAGTGAGCATACAATTTAAACGCTGGAGGATATGTTAAGGGCTTGTGTCATTGATCTAGGTGTAAGTTGGGATGATCATCTTCCACTGATCGAGTTTTCGTACAATAATAGCTATCATTCAAGTATTCAAGCTGCACCTTTCGAAGCCTTGTATGGAAGAAAGTGCAGAACGCCCGTTTGTTGGGCAGAAGTTGGAGATGTCCAACTAACAGGACCTGATATAGTCCTGGAGACGACAGATAAGATCGTACAGATAAGAATTCCAGATTTGACCTTTAAAGCTTATGTGAAATTACCAAAATGCCCATTCGGTGCATAGTTTGGTTATAAATAATAAATTTCACATATATGCAATACCCTACTGATATAACTTATTAAATTAAGTATTTTTACTGATTGTATCAGACCTGAACCTCAGATTAATAAATAAACTCTTTTATAACCTTTAAAATGACCAAAATACCCCTACGGGGCTAAATTTGAGTTTAAATTCGTTTTGGGCATAATGGAAGATATCCTACTGATATCACAACATATTTAAGGCATATTAACTTAGGAAACTTGTATATGACTCT